>NW_007249270.1:10893-170554 GCF_000164805.1 Carlito syrichta | reverse complement strand
AAAAGCCATCTATGAGAAACCCACAGCCAGCATACTCCTAAATGGAAAAAATTGGAACCATTTCCCCTGAAAACTGGAACAAGACAAGGATGCCTTCTCTCACCCCTCTTGTTCAATATATTGGATGTCCTGGTTTGAGCAATTAGAGAAGAGAAGGCAATCAGGGGTATCCAAATAGGAAAAGAAGAAGTCAAGTTATCTCTCTTTACAGATGATGTGATTGTGTACCTTGAAAACCCAAGAGAATCTGTCAACAACCTCCTTACACTGATAAAGGCCTTTGGCAACGTCTCAGGATACAAAATAAATGTGCAAAAGACAATTTCATTTCTTTACACCAACAATAAACAAACAGAAACACAAATAAAAAACACAATTCCATTCACAATAGCCACACACAAAAAAGAAATACCTTGGCAACTTCCTAACCAGAGACATGAAAGACCTTTACAATGAAACCACAAAACACTGCTCAAAGAAATCAAAGATGACACAAACAAGTGGGAAAATGTCCTATGCTCATGGACTGGAAGAATCAACATTGTGAAGATGTCCATCTTACTTAAGGCAATCTACAAATTCAATGCAATACCCATCAAATACCAGCAACATTCTTCTAGAAATGGAACTAGAAAAACAACACAGGAATTCATATAGAAACACAAACGCCCAAGAATAGCCAAAACAATCCTCAGGAAAAAAAAACAAAGCAGGTATTATCACATTACCAGACTTCAAACTTTTCTATAAATCTACAATCATCAAAACAGCTTGGTATTGGTATAGGAACAGGCATATAGATCAATGGAATAGAATTGAGATTCCAGAAGCAAAACCTCAATTTCTCAACCAACTCATCTTCGACAAAGCCTCCACCACCTACCACTGGGGAGAGGAGAACCTATTCAGTAAATGGTGCTGGGAAAACTGGCTGACCACCTGCAGAAGATTGAAACAGGACCCCTATCTATCCCCATGTGCAAAGGTTAACTCCAAATGGATCAGAGACCTAAATGTAAAACCTCAAACCATAAGAACCTTAGAAAATGAAGGAAATACCCTCATGGAAATCGGAAGTGGCATCCAATTCCTGAACAAAACCCGAAACCCACAGGCCATAAGAGAGAAGATAGACAAGTGGGACCCTATTAAACTGACAAGCTTCTGCAAAGCCAAAGAAACCATCAAGAGAGCAGGGAGACAGCCAACAGACTGGGAAAAAGTATTTGCTAACACCAGGTCTGACAAAGGCTTAACATCTTGGATCTACAAGGAACTCAAACGTGCTGAAAAGGAAAAAACAAACAACCTCATTATAAAATGGGCAAAAGATATGAACAGACACTTTACAAAAGAAGACATCCGAGCAGCCAACAGACACATGAAGAAATGTTCAACCTCACTAATCATCAGGGAGCTGTAAATCAAAACCACACTGAGATACCACCTAACTCCAGTCAGAATGGCAATTATCAACAACTCAAAAAATAACAGGTGCTGGAGAGGGTGTGGTGAAAAGGGAACACTGTTGGTGGGAGTGTAAACTAGTGCAACTTCTGTGAAAAGCAGTGTGGCGATTCCCCAAATCTCTAAATATCAAGCTCCCATATGACCCCGCAATTCCCCTACTGGGAATATATCCTGAAGAACTCAAATCACTCTATAAAAAAGATACCTGCACACATATGTTTATCGCAGCATTGTTCACAATAGCAAGAACCTGGAAGCAACTATGCTGTCCATCAAAAGAGGACTGGATTAAAAAAAATGTGGTACGTATACACAATGGAATACTATGCAGCCATAAAAAAGAACAAAATCATGAATTTTGCAGCAACCTGGATGGAATTAGAGTCTATAATACTGAGTGACCTCCCACAGAAACAAAGATCCGAGTATCACATGTTCTCACTCATATAGTGGACCTTGAACATCCAATGTAATACTATAAGAAAATGGCTGACAGTAGTGGGAAAATATGGGAGGGGGAGGGAGATGGGATTAATGGTAGTAAATATCTGTCTGGGGATGGGGAAACACCTCTTATCAACAAGGGTGCCTGAATGAAACGTATTTATATACCTAACCCTTAACTGTACCCCACAATATCATAATAAAAATATTGATTATAAAAAACAAAAAATGGAAACATGAACACTCAATCATTCACATACACACATGAACAGAAAACAAATAACAAAAGAAGGAAAAGAAAGAAAAAAGAAGGAAGCAGATAAAATTCTCATGTACACATTCATGCACAAAGGAAAAATATTTGAAAAATGGATGAACTAACAAACAAGTAAAACATTAAAAAAAAATTAAAGATTAAAAAAAAAAGCCCTGTTCTCTTGTGGCAGGTTCTGTAATTGTTCTTGTTATCTCTCTGCTATCTCCTGCATAGATTCCACCTCTTTCACTCCCTCCTCAGTGTCCAGAGCAGGGAAAGGGGTGGGGCAGTGGGGGTGGATGGGGCTGCAGTCCACCCCTCCTACCCTCTAATGGTTAGGGAGATCCCTTCTGGTGGGTATGTGTGGGATTGTCTCTTCCCCAGGTATGTACTCACTACTCACAGGGGTGCCCTAGCCATGCGTATCCTGTACTGGAGTTCTCATACTGCATCTGGCATTCAGGCTCCGCCTGGGTTTATCCCTCTCAGTCATGCCCCAGCTGTGTGGGTCTGATGTTCAGAGCATTGCTGGGGAGGAGGGGTGTTGGGTCAGCCCTGGACTCACCACTGATCTCTTTGGAGTTCTTCCTTGTTCTTTTCTGGTCACACCTGGATCCCACAACTGGATCAGGGTAAGGGGTGGGGCATCTGAAACTCATTACTGGTCAGATCCTTCTGAAGTTTGTGCTTTCAGGATATTCCCTCTGGGTCATGATCAAACCCTGAGTCACAGTCCACAAGTCACAGAGATTGGATCTGTTGCTCTGTGATGAGGAAGCCAGAGCACTTTTCTGTCCTGTTTCAAGATGTTGGCAGGGTCCGTCTTTCATCTTCTGGTGAGACTGTGTCTCTGGGCTCCCTCTGTAGCTCTTGCTGCCAGTGTCCGGCCAAGCGCTGAAGTGGTGAGGCAAAGCCGGGAGCCAGCAGTCTCTCCCTGCCACTTTACTAGAAAATTTTTGTCCTTCAAAAAAAATGGCACTTGGCTTCTGCTACCTGGGAAGCATTAGGGATGAAGCAGAGCAGCTACAGCACCAGCTGCTTCACCAGGAGGGCCCTGGCCACTTGGCCACTCGGCCACTTGCTCATGAGCCCTCAATTAGTCTCTCCCAACATCTTCTTCCCAGGAAAGGTTTTGTTGATTTTTAAAAAATGGTGCTTAGTTTCTGCATCCTGGGAATTGCTACGGTCCAAGCTGAGCAGCTGCAGCACCAGCTGCTGCACCAAAAGAACCCTGGCCACTAAGTCCCTAGCCCTCACTCATTCAACCTCTCACACACCCACTCACTCACCAGAACATACACAAAATTTTTCATACACTCACTCATTCACACTGGGACTTGCATAGTCTGATTGGCTTGGGTACCATCTTCCCAACCTCTGTTGTTTTTTGACTTATTAATGATAGCCACCATTACTGAGGTTAGGTGGTATCTCATTGTAGTTTTGATTTGAATTTATCTGATGATTAGTGAGGTGAGCATTTTTTCATATGTCTGTTGGCTGCTTGAATGTTTTCTCTTGAGAAGTATCTGTCCATGTCCTTTTCTCACTTTTCAATGGGGTGTTTGGTTTTTACCCCATTCAATTCATTTGAGTTCCTTGTAGTTCCTGGATGTTAGGCCTTTGTCAGAAGCATAATTTGCAATTTTTTTCCCCCATTCTGTGGGTTGTCTCTTTACTCTCTTGATTTCTTTTTTTAAAGGAAATTCCAAGGGTTTTTTTTTATTTAATGTTTGATTATATCATTACTTTTATTTTAAAGAAATGTGGTAAAATTCAGGATTAGGTATACAAGTAGTCATTATACAGGTAAAGTTTGGGCCACCTTTAGGTCCCCACTTTGCCTGGGAGATTGGGTACCCTTATTAATGTTATGTGACCCCTTTTCCCTGGCAGTTTCTGGCTACCACCAATCCCTTTCTTACAATAATATGGTAAAGGTTCAGGGTTCACATATGAGTGAGAACATGTGTGCTCAGTTCTTTGTTTCTGTGATAGATCACTGAGTATTATAGACTCTAAATCCATCCAAGTTGCTGCAAAGTCCATAATTTTGCCCTTCTTTATGACTGTGTAATATTCCATTGGGTATATGCACCACATTTTTTTATCCAGTCCGATTTCAATGGGAGACATAATTGGTTCCATGTTTTTGCTATTGTGAATAGTGCTGCTATAAGCATGTGTATGCAAGTGTCTTTTTTGTAGAGAGATTTAAGCTCCTTCAGGCACATTCCCACAAGGGGAGATGCTGGGTCATATGGAAGGTCAATTTCTAGTTCTTTTAGGAATTGCCACACTATTTTCCACAGAGGGAGATTGCGTTTCCACCAACAGTATAGTATCGTTCCCTTTTCTCTACATCCTCAACAGCATCTGTAGTTTTTTGTTTTATTAATGATGGCCATTCCTACTAGAGTTAGATGGTATCTCAGTGTGGTTTTAATTTGCATTTCTCTGGTGATTAGTGAGGTTGAGGATTTTTTTCATGTGTCTGTTGGCTGCTCATATGGCCTCTTTTGAGTAGTGTCTATGCATGTCTTTTTTTAATTTTTGCTTTTAAAATGTGGGGTACAATTCAGGATTCGGTATACAAGTGGACATCTTACAGGTAAAGTTTGGGCCTCCTGTTGGTCCCCACTTTGCCTAGTTTGAGACCAGGTATCCTTATTGATGATGGGTGCCCACACCCACCCACGAAGTATCCCAATCTTGCCAAAACCTTTCATATGGTATTATGGTAAATGGTCAGAGTTCACTTATGATTGAGAACATGTGGTACTCTGTTCTTGGTTTCTGCGATAGATCACTATTATGTACTCTAAATCCATCCACGTTGCTTCAAAGTGTATATGTTTATCCTTCTTTATGAATGTGTAGTATTCCATCATGTATATGTACCACATTTTTAAAATTCAGTCTAGTTTTGTTGGGCAGCATGGTTGGGCCCATGTTTTTGCTTTGTTAATAGTGCTGCAATAAGCATGCAAGTGCAGGCATCTTTTTCATAGAATAATTTGAGTTCCTTTGGGTACATTCCTGGTAGGGGGATTGCTGGGTCATATGGAAGGTCAATGTCTAGTTCTTTTAGAAATCACCACACTGTTTTCCACAGAGGTTGAACTAGCATGCATTCTCTCTAGCAGTGTAGAAGCATTCCCTTTTCATTGCATCCTTGCCAGCATCTGTTGTTGCTTGCTTTATTAATGATGGCCATTCTTACTGGGGTTAGGTGGTATCTCAATGTGGTTTTGATTTGAATTTCTCTGATGATTAGTGAGGCTGAACATTTTTTCATGTGTCTGTTGGCTGCCCATATATCTTCTTTTGAAAATTGTCTAATTACCCTTTTTAATTGGGCTATTTGCTTTTTTTTTTCCTATCAGCACATATAAGTTTCATAAGGCTGCAATAATCAAAACAGATTGGTATTGGTACAAGAACAGGCATATATACAAAAGAAACAGGATAGAGATTCTGGAAACCAAACCTCAATTTCTCAGTCAACTCATCTTTGACAAAGCCTCCAACAAAAACCACTGGGGAGAGAAGAACCTTTTCAGTAAATGGTGCTAGGAAAACTGGTTGATCACATGCAGAAGATTGAAACAGGACTCCTACCTATCACCATACACAAAAATTAACTCTAAATGGATCAAAGACCTAAACATAAAACCGCAAACTTTAAGAATCATAGAAAACACAGGAGACACCCTTATGGAAACTGGAACTGGTAACCAATTCCTGATCAAAATCTCAAAAGCCTATGCCATAAGAGATAAGATAGACAAGTGGAACCTTGTCAAACTGAAAAGCTTCTGCTAAGCAAAGGAATACAACAAGAGAGCAGGGATACAGCCCACAGAATGGGAAAATTATTTGCTAACTGTATATCTGACAAAGGTCTAACACCCAGGATCTATAAGGAACTCAAATACGCCAAAAGGATGATTTCTTTTGCTGTGCAAAAAGCTTTTCAGTTTGATGCAGTCCCACTTGTCTGTCTTAGCTTTTGTGGCATTTCCTTTTGGGGACTTGGTCAAGAATTTGCTGTCTATTCTGATGTGATAAGAGTGTTTCTTACATTTTCTTCTAGGATTCTTATAATTTGAAGTTTTAAGTTTAGGTCTTTGCTCCATTTGGGGCTAACTTTTTTATTCATTTGACTTTTGTGGTCATTCATTTTTTTCTAGCTCCATTTTCTAAATATGGTCTCCTTTCCCCTGTGATTGTTGTTGGCTTTGTGAAAGATAAGTTGGTTGAGACTTCATGTTTTTGCTTCCAGAATCATTGTCCTCTTCCATTGGTCTATGTATCTATTATTGTACCAATACCAGGCTTTTTGGGATGCTGTAGCCTTGTAATAAAGACTAAAATCTAGAAATGTGATACCTCCCACTTTTTTCCTTTTGCTGAGGATTGATTTGGCTATTCATGCTCTTTTTTGTTTCCATATGAACTTCTGTATTGTTGCTTACAGGTCTAAGAAGAATGATGTTAGTAATTTGATGGCTATTGCACTGACTCTGTAGATTGCCTTCAATAGAATGAACATCTTGACATTATTGGTTCTTCCAATCAATAATCATGGAATGTTTTCCATTTGTTTGTGTCATGCTTGATTTTTTTGTGCAGTATTTTGCAATTCTTGTTGTAAAGGTCTTTCACCTCTCTGGATAGATATGTGCCAAGGGATTTCTTTCTTTCTTTTTTTTTTTTGGTTGGGTGGGATATTGTGAATGAGATTGTGCTTTTTATTTGGTTCTCTGCCTGCTTATGCTGGTGCATAAAAATGCAACTGTATTTCACATGTTGATTTTGTCACCTGAGACTTTATCATAGTCAATTATCAGTGCAAGGAGGCTTTTGGTAGACTCCCCGGGGTTTTCCAGGTACAGAGTCATATCATTTGCAAAGAGGGATGGCTTAACTTCCTTTTTTCCTCTTTGGATACCCCTGATTTCCTTCTTTTACCTGATTGCTCTGGATAGGACTTCCAATACTGTGTTGAACAGAAAGTGTGAGAATGGGCCTCCTTGTCTTGTTTTCATTCTTATGGGGAATGCATCCAGCTTCTGCCATTGAACAAAATGTTTGTTGTTGGTTTATTATAATTGGCTCAGACTGTTTTGAGGAATGTTGCTTTTATGCTGGATACTCAAGGGTTTTCATTAAGAAGGGGTGCTGGATTTTGTTAAATGCTTTTCCTGCATTGAATGATATAATCATGTGCTTCTTGATTTTATATCTGGTAATGTGCTGAATTACATTTATGGTCTTGTGAATGTTGAACCAGCCCTGTGTCCCATGAATGAAGCCCACCAAATCATGATGCATAATCCTTGAGATTTGTTGTTGAATCTGATTTGCTAGAATGTTGTTGAGAATGTTTACATCTATGGTCATCAAGGAGATTGGCCTGTAATTCTCTTTCTTTCTTGGGTCTTTGCCAGGTTTGGATATCAGTATAATGTTAGCTTCATAAAATGAGTTGGGGATATTTCCACCATTCTCAATTACCTGGAATACTTTTAGTAAGATTAGTATCAGGTTCTCCTTGTATGTATTATAGCATTCAGCTGGGAAGACACCTAGTCTGGGCCTGTTTTGGCAGGGATGTTTCTTATAACTGAGTTGATTTCCAAGATTGCAATTGTTTTGTTTGGAGTTTGGAGTTTCAATATCTTCTTGTTTCAGCTCTGGGACATTGTGTGATGTCAGAAAGTCTTCCATTTCTGTTAGGTATTCTAATTTATTTGCATACAGGTGTTCATAGTAATCTGAGAAACTTTTGATCTGTCTTCTGTCAGATCAGTGGTGGCATTAGATCTCATAGGAGCACAAACTCTATTGTGAACTGCACATATGAGAGATCTAGGTTGTGTGCTCTTTATGAGATTTTAATGCCTGATGATCTGAGATTTAGCTGAGTCATTGATGGTAGCAGCTGAAAATACATATTAACTTTAGCAATGAGGTTTGACTGCACAGAGGTCACAATAAATCAGTTGCTTGCAGATATAAAAATTCTATCATTGAGTGGCAAGTAAGTTGATATACTTCAGTTGTACAGTTGCATCTGGTGGCAGGCTTTAAGTCAGAATATAACACTTATTTAGTACACATGTGCCCCCCCCATTGTTTTATTTACCACTTCCGTCCATGCCTCTTTTTTTGGTCAATGAGTTGTATAATTAGTTCATTACATATTAAAATGTAATAATAATAGAAATATAATTCACAATAAATGTTATATGCTTGAATATTCCCAAGCCATTCCCCATATTCCATCTGTGGAAAAATTGTTTTTCACAAAACCAATCCCTGATGCCAAAAGGTTGAGAATTGCTATTCTAGAGGATACATATCAAATTCATTAGTATTGACAAAATCTTTTAATTTTTAATTCCTGACCTTTTATCTTCATCCTGATTGACACCTTAATATCTGTTCTCTTCCCTCCATCCTTGTCCCCGAGTGCCTTAGATTCACTTTAATAACTATTTTCTAAATATATTATATTCCTTCACAGATTTCTCTTTAATCTAACTTTGTACATTGTGCCAGATAAACGCTTACTTTTCCTTTAAGACTCAGCTCAAATTCTACTTTATCTTTGAAGGCTGTGGCTTACTTAGACTTTAGTTACTTATTGCTTAGTATAATTTTGTTTATGCTGCAAATATTTAATAGGAGACATTTAATCTACTACTGATTTGAAATCTATATATTTGTATTCTTTTATTAATTAACATTTAACATGCATATTTTACTTAACACAGTGAATATTAATTAGTATTTCTACTCTCTTGAACATTACAAGGTCCTTAAACTGATTCAGCTTAGGTCGATTGTTTCACTTCTTTCTTTTTTTTTTGAGTTGGAGTCTCACTCTGTCGCCCAGACTGGTGTGCAGTGGCCGCTCCTGGCCACCGCAGCCTCGACCTGCTGGGCTCCGGCGATCCTTCCTTCTCAGCCTTCCAAGTAGCTGGAATTACAGGCATGCACTACCATGCTCGGCTGATTTTTTGATTTATTGTAGAGATGAGGTCTTGCTGCCCAGGCTGGTCTCGAACCCGCGGGCTCAGGCAATTCACTCACCTCAGACTCCCAAAGGCGCAGGATTACAGGCTGAGCCATCGAGCCCGGCTGTTTCACTTCTTTCCTACCACTGTCCAATATTTTCGTTCCATTTTGTTTTTATAATCCCTCAAATTAGTCATTATGATTTTTTCTTCTATTTTCGACTGACTTTTTTTTAGATTCACCCACATGTACTTATTTATTTACTCACTATTTATCTTGTTTGTCCACGTATTTCTTTTCATAACCCTTAATCTTACATACTGGTTTAGCTGAATATAAAACTTTAGGCTAGTATTTGTTGTCTCTTAGTACTTAAGATTAATACTCCAATATCTTCTGGATTCCATTCTTGCTGTTCAAATGTATATTAGCCCAATTGACATTCTTTTGGGGTTAATATGTCTTTTTATTACTCACTTTTAAGATACTTTTGTCTTTGACTTTCTTTAGCTTTACTATAATTTCTCTCTCTCTATCATTGAAACCTGACATTCTTCTTCAATCTGAGGATGAAAATGTTTTTAACAAATTCTGGAAAGTTTTCTGTATCATATTTATATAATCCCTTCAGGTACTTTCTAGAAGGAGAGATTTAAAGTCATATAATCTGTTTTATTGCCAGAAACAGAACTGGTCTATATTACTTACCTTATTATACTGCATATTTTGTTTTGTTTAAATGCCATTTCATTTTTTGCTAGAGAAGAGGAGGATGGGAAGGACTTTTAAATTTTTTTTTTATTCCTTGACACTGTCACAGTACCAGGGACACAGTAAAGTTTAATTATTGATAATTTAAGTACCGCTTGTCACACAAATTTAAAGCAAAATATATAGTTTTGACTAGTAATGGTTTGACTTACAGTTTTTCAACATTACAATGAAAATAGAAAGTGGAAAGCAGTATGACACTCTCTTGCAATGCTGAGCAGTGGTAATGAACCACACCCCCCAGCTAGCCAGGAAATCACAAGGGTAAACAACCCATACTGTATAGGGTACTCTGTTGCCAGATGATTTTGTCCAACTGTAGGTGAATGTTAAGTGTTCTGAGATTGCTTAAGGTAGACTAGGCTAAGCTATGTCCAGTAGACTAAGTGTATTAGATGCATTTTCAACTTACTATGCTTTCAACTTACAATGGGTTTCTTGGGATGCAACCCTATCATGAGTTGAGGAGCATCTGAAGTACCTTTTCTGAATTATCTGAAAGTTTTAACATCAAAGTAGGCCTGCTTTGTTTTCTGCTACTTGAGGCATTTTACTGAACGTACATTTCATTTTGACTGTAAAGACTTTGCTTGTTTTCCCTTTTCTCTTCATTTTTACCTAAATGTTGCAAAGTTGTTGCAAAGTTGTTACAAAGGTTATAAGTAGAATTGATAGTTTCTTCTCCATTTAATGATATATTTTAGCCTCACACAGCAACAAAAATTGTTATAAAATTCAATTGGCAAGCAGTATCTGCATTCATTTTAGAAAGCAAAAAGAACACAAGTTTATCTTTAAAGTAAACAAAAGAAGATAGATTATAGAAGCATCTTCTTATACCCTTTGGAAGTTATTATTGTGCACTAACCTCATTAAAGTTGTGGTGCTTTATGCATATGCACAGATATTTTTGATAAGTCGAAAAACTTATATTCGTATTTATAAAAACAATAGTTCTCCTTGCCAATGTGTTCAGAAATTTATTATATCAAATGACATTTGTTGAAACTAATGTCTAATGAACTCTCTTTATTATTTCATTAGTTACTACTCACTGAAAATTATTCATTGAAATAAAAATAAGAAAATAAAGTTAATGTATGATAGCAACTGATTTCGTACTGCATCAAGGCTTTAGCATATTCAGAAAATCCATAAAATCCTTCTAAATGACTATATTTTCCAGTGCTCTAATAACAAATTAAATGATATAGATCTCTCTTTTGTCATGCCAGGTAAGGATACATTATTTTCCACATACTTTTCCCCATTTTAATCTAAAAATTATATTCAATTTGAACTTTCATATGAGTAAGCAGTTAGGAAATTGACATTTGAACAGGTCTATTTTTCTCACTTCAAAATTAAATCAACTCCCCCTATTTTCTTCAGAGGAAGAGTAAGAGAATATGTGTGTGAGAACAGATGTCATATGTGAAATTAAGAAAGTTTTCTTAATTTGACTGTATTTACATGCTTGGTGGCAACACCAAGATAGAAACATTTTAACTATAATTTGGTCAAACTAATTGACTGCCATCTATTTACAAAAATACAAGAGTGACAATTCCATAGCTGCAGAAGAAGTTATATGATGGAAGTATAGTTCAAGTCAACCAACATTTACTAAGCACTTTCTATATGTCCAGCATATCATTGGCAATATTGAGGAGCACAGGGTAGTCATTTGCCTCAAAGATGTTAGAGAATCAACAAAGGGAAAGAAAAATGATAATGCATATCATGTGTATATCAACCTAAGAGGATATGTTTTTGATATTAGCTATGAACGTTCAGTGGACTGTCAGATCAAGGAGAGCTGGAGCAACAGGAGAGACTTCTTGAAGGATGTAATAATGTTATGATGAAGTGAGATAACAGGCGTGAATATTCATTCCTCTCTTCAGCTTTCTTTACTGTCTTTTTACCTCCCTCTTTCTTATACTCCCCATTCCTTTACTGCTTTCTATTCACTCTGGCAATAATAAACATTTATTCCCCTCACACAGGTAAAAGTGAAGATGTATAATCACAAGAATAAGAGTCAAAAATTGTTTTCAAGAAAAAAGTATTGTTATCTGTTCATTATGCATGAAGTTTCTATGGCTAATCTATACATTTTGGAACATAAAGAAAAAGAATTATTTGTCATTGTCCCAAAGTAGGACCAATTTAATATTCATTATAGAAAAAGATTGCTCAAAATGAGCTTTAATCTGCTTTTTCAAATTACTAAAAAATCACTGAGTAATTATTTTCTTACTTCTGCCTCTTTACTTAAATTATATGCCTTCTTTGTTCTGATCAGGTAGACTACAGACATTAAGGCAGGCACTGACTTAATTTTCATTCTACCAGCTTCTGAGAATAATTTGGATTTTGAGAAACAGTTCAAAAAGGTAGAAATTATATTATCTGGAGTCTGGACTGTAACATTAGTGCTTGATGTGGTCTTTGGCTATTTTATCCACTACTAATGTAATAGAATGTATCTATTATATTAAACAGCTGGTCTTCCTAGTGCCTGAAAAATAAAATCAGAAAGTAAGCTCTGGGCAAATTTGGTCAAATGAGGGGAGGAATAAAATAGGTGGCAAACTTTCTAGGCATATCCATACAGAACAAAATATCTATAGCCAGATTTATGAAAATTCAGAAGTCAGTAAACACTCCAGCTGTGATATGAATTTATTTTTTACATAGGAGAAGAGTGGCTATGATGGTACTATTTTCCCCAAAACACTTCACAATACAATCTTTATCTGCATCAAAATTACAGAGTTTTATAAATGCTTAAAAGCCATTCTCAAGTGAAAAGCTGCAAAGCCCCTTCTTACATGTTAAAAACAGAAATGAAAATTCATAGGGGTTATTTTCTAAGCTACTAAAACTGAATTAATATAAATGGAAAGTAAGCAATATTTTCCCCAAACTTCACTGATTCTGATAAAGTTAGAAATTTTGAGTTTTGGTATCCAAGAAGAAGAGTCCATTTAAAAAACTCTATCTTTTTTTATCAAAAAAGAAATGGGCTACCTGGCCTTTTTCTAACTTTGACATTTCTAGGAAACCTTTTACTTCTGTGCGAGGAGAAAAATGTGGCAACTTGCAGCACCTACTTTTCTTGCTGTATTCTCTCAGCTTGTCTGAGTGCCTTTAACGACCTATCTGGAATTAGCTCTCAAAGTATCTTCTGAAATTTTACAGGGTTTAGCTGAAACAATAATCCCATACAACATGTGTGGTGCTTTATGAAACACTAGATGTTAAATGAATGTCATTCTCAATTGTATGAACTTTTCTCTTGAACCCTTTTATTTCTGGGTTCTAAAGCACTGTAGAAACTGCTTAGGGGAAACATATACACTCATGCTACCACTAATTATATGTAACAATGCTGTTTGATCAAAAACCTGTCTCTTTGAGCTGTCAACACATAATTATATGTGCAAAGTTATTGCTCATCAGGAATTCTTACTGGGTGAATGAACAGTAAAACTTATACATGGCGGCTTCTGGGGGCTAATATAATTCTACTATTCATTCACTTATTCATTCAGCACCTACCATATGGTAGGCACTGTGATAGATATCGGGGATAAAAATGGACAAGACATTTACAGTATCTGACCACATGTAGCCCCCAATTTATTGGTAGAGACAGTCAATAACCACATGATTACAATAATATATGATGAGTGTAATGCTAGAGAAATGACACGGTGGTATGGAAGCACACAGTCAGAGTGCTTAATCTAGTGTAGAGTACATGAATGTATCGCTGAGAAAAGGATGCTTAAGGTGAAACATAAAGGTTGAAAATAATTTAGTTAGATGAAGAAGGATCAAGGAGAGCATTTCGGGTAGCAAGAACATGTGTAGAAATCTCTAGGCAAGAGGAACATGACATGTTCTAGGAGCTAAAAGATGCTAGTTTGGTTCTAAGGTGAATTGTGATGTAGAAAATGCCAAATAATAGCTATTATTTTTTAAAAAAGACAAGGGGCAACAAGTGTTAGCAAGCATGTGAAGAAAAGGAAACTCTTATACATTGCTGATGGGAATATAAATTAGTGCATCCAGTGTAGAAAAACAATATGGAGGTTCTTCAGAAAATTAAAAATAGAACTGGCAAAAGACCTGGCAATTTCTTTTTCTGGATACATAACCAAAGAAAATGAAACCAACTTCTACAGGATAAATAAAGAGGGATATATCCCTCAATAGAGGAAAATCTGGATAAGTTTAATTTTGTAACCCTAGAGTATAAACAATAATTGACAGCAGACCAAGCTCAAGGAAAAGGCTTTATAGCTAGAGGTTTCTTATAGTCTGAAAGATCATGTCCACTCAGAATTCATGTGTCAAAACATAATCCTCAATGTAATAGTATTAGAAGGTGGGTACATTGGTAGCAGATTGAATAGGCGGAGCTCTCATTAATGAAATTAGTCCACTTTAAAAAGAGTCCCAAGGAAGCTCACCGGCCCCTTCCACCATGGAAGAACACAGTTAGCAGGTGCCCTCTATGAGAAACCGGCTCTCGCCAGACACAGAATCTGTCATCTTGATATTTGACTTTCCAGCCTCCAGAACTGTGAGAAATAAATGTATATTTCTTTAAAGAAATAAAACGAACTTAGTATCTTGTAGAGATAAGTGCACTCTCATGTTCATTGCAGCACTATTTACAATAGCTAAGATATGGAAATGTCCTAAGTGTTTTTCAATGGATAAAGAAATTGTGGTATACGTGTAAATATTATTGAGTATTTTTTTTTTTTTGAGTTTTAGTCTCACCCTGTCGCCCAGACTGGAGTGCAGTGGCCGCTCCCGGCCACCGCAGCCTCGACCTGCTGGGCTCCGCGATCCTTCCGCCTCAGCCTTCCGAGTAGCCGGAATTACAGGCGCGCGCTACCACGCCCGGCTGATTTTTTTGATTTATTGTAGAGATGAGGTCTCGCCTGCCCAGGCGGGTCTCGAACCCGTGGGCTCAGACAATCCACTCACCTCAGCCTCCCAAAGGCGCGGGATTACAGGCTGAGCCACCGAGCCCGGTTATTGAGTATTAAAAAAGAATAAAATACTGTCTTTTGTGACAGCATGAATGAAGTTGGAGGACATTATGTTAAATGAAATAAACCAGACACAGAAAGACAAATACTGCACAAACTCACTTATATGTATGTTTTTAAAAAGTAAGATACAGAAAAACAGATAGTAGAACAATGGTTACTAGAGGCTGGGAGTGATGGGGAAGTATATTAAAGAGTACAAAGTTGCAGTTATTTAGGATTAATAAATCTAGAGATCTGATGTACAGCATGATAAATATAGTTAATAATATTGTAAGAGAAACAATAGAAACTTACTTAGAGAGTAGATTTTAGGTGTTCTTACCACAGAAAAGTAACTATGCCCGATGATGGGTACATTAATTGGCTTGACTATAGCAATCATTTCATTGTGTACATTCATATTAAAACATCACACTGTATACCTTAAATATATACAGTAAAAAAAGAATGACAAGAAGAAATGCCACTATATACCTATGAGAATTCCAAAATCCAAAACACTGATAACATTAAATGGTGGCAAGGAGAAACAGAAACTCTCATTCATTGCTGGTGGAAATACAAAATGGTACAAGCATTTTGGAAGAAAATTTCACAATTTCTCACAAAACTAAATGTACTCTTGTCATGCCATTTATCATTCATACTCCTTGGTATTTACCTAAAGGGGTTGAAAAGTTATGCTCACGCAAAAACCTGTAAACGGATCTTTATGTAGTTTTACTATAATTGCTCAAACTTGGAAGCGACCATAATATTCTTCAACAGATGAATGGATAAGTAAGCGGTGCTATATTCAGACAATGAAATATTACTCAATGTTAAAAGAATTGAGTTATGAAGCCACAAAGGACATGCAGACAACTTAAATGCATATTACTAAGTAAAAGAAAAAAATTTGAAAAAGCAAAACTATGAGCACAGTAAAAAAAGATCAGTGGTTTCTAGGGGTTAGAGAGGAGGGAGAGATTAATAGGTACAGCATAGACAATTTTCTAGGGCAAAAAAATACTTTGTGGCACTATAGTGGTAATATATGTCATTATATTTTTTTTCAAACCCATATAATGTACAACACCAAGAGTGAACACTAATGCAAACTATTGACTCTGGGTGGTAATAATGTTTCAAAGTAGATTTATCAATAGTAAAAAATGCATTACTCTAGTGGGAGATATTGAAAATGGGGAAGAATATGCACGTGTTGGGGAAAAGGGTGTGTAGGATATCTCTGTACCATCTTCTCAATTTTACTGTGAATCTAAAATTGTTCTTTAAAAAAAGTCTTTAAAAAAAGAACAGTTAGAGGTAGTTAGGACCTAGGTTATACAGGAAATTGGCAGCCATGTTGGAAAATTTCGTCTTTTTTCCTACTGCTAGCTGATTACTCAAGGGTATATATGCTTAATAACTTTTTGGCTATTTTGGGGAGTGATAGGTGCTGTCACAGAATGGTCTACTCTAATGATCATCTTGTATAATATTGGCCTACATTTATTTTAAGAGAGAATTTGAATTTTAGTTGCTTCACAGAAAGTAAATTTCAAGCCTTGGAGTGCGATAGTGGAATTGACTAATCTGTCTTCTTATCTCAAAATGAATATTCATATTTGCATTAACATAATTTGCAAGAGTAATTATTTTGTGTATACATAACACAAACTTTTTTCACTTCTGATATTTGCCTATAATTTTGTCATTCAATTATATGTAAGTGATAAAATGCAAGTATTTTGTATAAGGCAATCTATTACCAGCAAGGAAAAATACAGTTATTATCCTTTAGCTGAACATTTGGTAAATTGAAGACCAGTTATTTACACATCAGTAGTCTTAAAAGTACAGGAGTATTCAACTTTAAAAAATCAGTTGTATTTCTATGCACTAACCACAAAGAATTTTAAAAAAGAAATTAGGAAGGTAATTACATTTGCAATAATACTAAAAAGAATAGAATAAATTTAATACAAGAGGAGAAGGATATGCACACTAAAAACTACAAAACATTGCTGAAGGAAATTAAAGAAGACCAAAACAAATGAAAAGACACTTCACGTTTATACATTAAAAGAATTCATATTGTTAATGTGACACTACTATCCAAAGGGATTTACAGGTTCAATGCAATCCCTAACAAAACCAGTAGCACATTTTGCAGAAATTGAAAAGACAACCCCCAAAATCATATGGAATTGCAAGAAACCCTGAACAGCCAAAACACTCTTGAAAAAGAAAAAAGTTGAGAGACTAAGGTTTCCCAATTTTAAAACTTACTACAAGGATAAAATAATCAAAACAGTGTAATACTGGCATAAAGATAGACATGTAGACAAATGGAATATAATTGATAGTACAAAAATAAGCCCATACATCTATGGTCATTTGATTTTTGACAAGGGTAGGAAAATAATACTGTATTCGACTAATGATACTGTAACAACGGAATAGTCACATTAAGAAGGAACCTCACACAGTATACAAAAAATAACTCAAAGATATAAAAATAAGAGTTAACACTACAAAACTCATAGAAGGAAGCATAGAGGCCAAGTGTGGTGGCTCACGCCTATAATCCCAGCACTTTGGGAATTCAAGGTGAGTAGACTGCCTGAGCCCACGAGTTCGAGGTCGGCCTGGGCAAGTTGGTGAGACCTCATCTCTACCATAAATAATAAAAAAATTAGCTGGGCACGGTGGTGTGTGCCTGTAGTTCCACTACTTGGAAAACTGAGGCGGAAGGATTGCCTGAGCCCAGCAGGTCGAGGCTGCAGTGGACGGGAGCGTGCCACTGCCCTCCAGCCTGGGTAACAGAGTGAGATTGCAACTCAAAAGAAAAGAAAAGAAAAGAATAAAAAAGAAGGAATCATAGGGGTAAATTTTCACAACCTTGGATTTGACAATGGAGTCTTAGAAAAGACATCAAAAGCACAAGCAACAAAAGAAAAAAAAACATAAATTGATTCGCATCAATATTATAAATGTGTCTCAAAAAACAGTATCAAGAAAGTGAATACACAGCTTTCAGAATGGGAGAAAATATTTGCAAATCATATAACTGAGAAGGGTCTAGCATCCAGAATATATAAAGAACTCTTAAAACTCAATAATAGAAAAATAAACAACACAGTCAGAACATGGGTAAATAACTTAGACATTTGTCTGAAGAACATATCCAAATGGCCAACAAGCACATGAAAAATGCATTAGTCATTAAAGAAATGCAAATGAAAACTACAATGTGATATCACTTTATGCCCATTATTATGTCAATGATAACAAAAGTAATAAAATGGAAAAATGGCAAGTGTTGGCAAGAATATGAAAAAAATAAAAACATCGTACATTACTGGTGGGCATGTGAAATGGTTCAGTCATTGTGGACACTTCGACAGCTCCTCAAAAAGTTAAACACAGAATTACCATGTGACTCAACTATTCCACCTCTAGTTATATATTATAAAAATGTGAAAACAGGTAATCAAATAGATACTTATACACTAATGTTTTTAGAGTTCACAATAACCACATGGTGGAGACAACTCGAATGTCTATCACTTGATGGATGAATAAAAAATATGTGATATATTCATGCGGTGGAATATTATTAAAAGTATTAAAAAGTATTGATGTACTGCTCCATGATACAACATAAATGAACCTGGGAAACATGCTGAGTGAAAAAAGTCGGACAAAGTTTTGCATATTAGTTGACTCCATTTATATGAAATATTCAGAATAGGTAAATCCATAGAGACAGAAAGCAGATTAGCAGTTACCAGAGACTGGGGAAGGGAAGAATGGAGAGTGATTTGGACTATAGCAGTGTGAGGAATCTAAACTAATACCCATCCTGCGCATACTCCAAAATTATTGAAATTTTGACTTGTTTAAGAATTAAACTTTACACTTTTCAGAATTTGTATGCAGTGTTATTTAATTTATAACAAATTATTAATCATTTTGGATAAGGAGTTTCCTGTATTTGTACGCTTCCTGCTGTTATATTTTTCAAAGTATGAAGGAAGCCAGATATGGCATAAACTTGGTTAGTTCTTTCTTCTCAAACTCTAGGAATCAGAGTTTAGTTTGGTCACATGCACACATTTTTGTTCTTGTCTAATATACTCACTACTAAGTAGTTAACAAGATTGATTCTGACAAATGATGAAAAGGAATATTATCTTCAATGCTTCAAGTTGCATACAGGATGCCAGTAAGAAGATATTCACATCCCAGTCAACTTGAATTTTAAATTCTTTTCACTTTCTCACATATCCTAAATGATACGTCTAAGACCTTCACTGGCACTAAAATATAAATTGTTGAAATGTTGTTGATTTTGATATTTATTTTTATTCCACTGTGGTCTGAGAATGTGCATGGCAAGATTTCAACCTTATGGAATTTGTTTATGCTTGATTTATTGCCAAGGATGTGATCGATCTTGGAGTATGTTCCATCTGGTGATGAGTTGAATAAATATTCTGTGGTTGTTGGGTGGAATAATCTGTAGGTATCTATTAAGTTCATTTGGTTGAGTGTCAAGTTTAGGTTCTGGATCTCCTTGTTGATTTTTTGCCTTGATGATCTATCTAGGGCTGTCAGTGGGGTATTCAAGTCCCTTGCTATAATAGTGTTAAATTCAATATCTTTTTTAAGTCTATTTAGTAGTTGCTTAATAAATACTGGTGCTCCTGTGCTGGGTGCATGTATGTTTAGGATGGATATTTCTTGTTGATGGATTGAGTCTTTTATCTTTATGTAGTGTCCTTTTGCATCTTTAAAATTTTTGATATCTTGAAGGTTGTTTTGTCTGATATTAAGATCACTACTCCTGCCTTCTTTTTCGATCCATTGCCTGGAAACTCATTTTTCATCCTTTAGCTTTGGTTCTATGTGCATCCCTTGTGGTGGGATGAGTCTCCTGGATGCAGCAAATAATTGAGTCATGGCTTCTTATCCACTTTGCCATTCTGTGTCTTTTCAGTAGTGCATTTAGTCCATTCACACTCAGGCTGATTATTGAAATGTGATTGTTTCTCCTTGTCATGAGGTTCTTATACAGTTTTTTCTTTGTTTGCTTGTTTTCTTTTGGCTTTGGGGTTGTTGTATGTGTGTGTTTTCAAGTTTCTTGTTGCACTGTATTCTCTGTTGATTCTGTGCCCTGCTGTTCTCTTGGGAAGTGTGTGGTCATTCTTTTTTTCTTTCTTCTGTGCTTAAGATCTTTTTAAGTGTCTCCTGTAGAACTGGTATGGAAGTTGCATAATCTCTTAAGGATTGGATGTCTGGGTGGATTTGAATTCTCCATCACTGATGAAGCTGAGCTGGGTTGGATAGGAAATTCTTGGTTGAAATCATTTTTCTTTGAGGACTTTGAATATAGGGCTCCAGTCCCTTCTTGATTATAGTGTTTCTGCTGATAGGTCTGCTGCTGTTCTGATTGGTTTTCCCCGGTAAGTAGTCTGACCTTTCTCTCTTGGTGCCTTTAGGAATTTTTCTTTTGTGCCTACTTTGTGTAGGCGAATTACTATGTACCTAGGGATCGGTTTCTCATTTGATGTCTTGTGGGGATTTTCTGTGATGTAGATTTTTCAGGTCAGCCTGGGCTTCAAGAGTGTCAGCTCAATGGGTCAGCCAGCCAAGCCTCAGAGAGGGTCGTGGAGGGGCTGGTAAGCCTAGCCCTGCAAGTGTCAGCTCTAATGGGCTGGCAATCCAAGTCCTGAGAGTTACGATTGGGGGTAAGGGTGCTGGCAAACCTAGCCCCCAGGGTGTTGGCTCTAATGGGCTGGCAAGCCAAGCCCTGAGATTGTTGTTGGTTTGGTGGGCTGGCAAGCCTAGCCCCCTGGGTGCCTCAGCTTTGGAGTCTCGCCTTCCTCCAGCAGCTCTTCTGGTTCAGTTGGCTCTGTTGGCTGGTAAGCCAGCCTCTCGGGTGCATGACTTTTTGACTTCGATGATTTTCTGCAGCTCTTCAGGTTGCAGCTCTTCAGGGTCAAGGTTCTTTTCTCATATCCAGGAAGAATGAGGGACTCGGACAGCCAGAAGGTAAGAAAGCAGGATTTATTGAGGACAGAAAAGCTCCCACAGTGGGAGGGGGCCTGACGGGGTTGCCCATCTGAGGCCAAAAACCTAGTGCTTATGTAGCCCTAAGTCCAAGCCAATTGGCTAGCACTAGCTGTGAGTTGTTGCTCTTCTGTGTGGTTGCTTTTCAATCCCAGCAGTGAGGAATTTAACTCTAGCTTGAGAGGCTTGCAGAAAGCTTGTTTACCAATGCTGAGCCTGAGAGGCCTGCCAGGAGTTCACTATATTGTTGCCAGAGGACCCACCTGTCTGTCTACCTAGCCGTTCTCTAGCTATCTCCTGTCTCATCTGTAGCTCTTGTGCTTGGCTGGTTACATCTCTGGTGAGATGGAGAAAGTTTTCTTGGATTACCTCCTGGAATACTTGCTCCAAGTTGTTCTTCATTTTCCTTTCTTCTTCTGGGATAACAAACAGGCATAGGTTTGGCCTCTTGATGTAATCGCACATCTCTTGTAGGCTTTGTTCTTTCTTTCTGAGTCTTCTTTCTATGTATTTTACACATCGGGCTAATTCCATGTTCTGGTCCCAAAGTTCTGAGATTCTTTCTTCAGCTGGATTAATTCTGTTTTCCATGCTTGTCATCTTGTTATTTATTTCCTGGATGAAATTTTTTATTGCCAAAATCTCTGTTACAAGTTCTTTCAGTGTTGCATCTTATCTTTCTTGAGTCTTATTCACTCTTTCCATCAATTCTGTAATTCCTGTTGTATTCTGGAGCTAGTTGTTGGTGACTTCCATTGTTTGGGCACCAAGGTCTGATATTTCAGGAGTTTTGTCTTTGGTACACTTGAAATTACCTGAGACCTTCCTTTAGTTTTTCCTCATTTGTGACAGATCTCTTGTTTTTCTCTTAAATTCTGTTATTCAGTGTCAGTGTGAGAGGCTTTCCCTTCTGATGTTTGCTCAGTCCTCTATTCTTCCCTGATCTGGGCTCTGGATTTTTTCTTTTTCAAAATAGGATGGTGGATGGGAAGCTTTGTTATCTCTTGTAGTTTTTGAAATTCGAATAGAGTAGGGGATGGGGTGCTAGGAATCAGAAACTACTTGCAAATTAAAATGTTCACTTATTGTGGTATGTGTTTCCTTAAACCCACTCCCCACCACCACTGTATATGACAATGCAAAGCAGAAACGAATGCAAAAGAAATTGAACACATACACACACACCTAAAAACAAACTGGAATAACAACAAAGTGAAACAAAACAAACAAAAAGCCCCCAAGAAAACTAAGGTCACACATACATGTATAGATCAAATGAATAGAGAAGAAAGACTGGAGGAAAATTTTAAAAAGGAAAAAGGAGGGATTCAGGTCGAACCCTCACACATATATTGACACACACTTTAAATGATGATAAAAAATGAATATTAAAAGACCCAGAAGAACAAAAGAGCAAAAACCAGTGGCAATAACATCAAAATCAAAAGATGAACACTCAGTCATTCACATACACATATCAACAGACAATGACAAATAAAAGAAGAAAGAAACAGAAAAAGAAAAGAAAAGAAAAGAAAAAAATTGGGGGGGAGGGATGCAGATCCAGTCCCCACATGCACATTCATGCACAAAAGAAAAATATTTTAAAAATAAATGAACTAACAAACAGTCAAAAAAAATTTAAATAAAAAAATAATTGAATATCGAAAACAAAACAAAACAAAAATCCTGCCCTCTTGTTGCAGGCTCTGTAATTATTCCTCTAATTAGGTCTCTCCTGCGTAACCACCTCTTTCACTCTCTCCTCAGGAAATAAAGCAGGAAAGGAGGAGGAACAGTGGTGGTAGGTGGGCTGCAGTCCTCCCCTCCCACTCTCGTGTGGTCAGGGAGATCTCCTTCCATGGGGAGGTACAGGATTGTCTCTTCTCCAGGTATATACTGTCACTGGGGGTGCCCCAGCCAGGCCTATCCTGGAATGGTGTTCTCCTATTGTGACTTACGTCCAGGCTCCGCTTGGGTTTGTCCCTCTCAGTCGTGGCCCAGCTGTGTGTGTCAGACATTCAGAAGATTGCTGGGGAGGAGGGGATTTGGGGGAACCCTGGACTCACCACTGATCTCCTTAGAGTTCTTCCTCATCCTTTTCTGACCACACCTTTTGTCCCATGGCTGGATCAGGGTAGGGGGTGGGATGCCTGGAACTCAGCACTCGTCTGATCCCTCTGAAATTTGTGCTCTCAGGATATTCCTTCTGGGCACAATCAATCCCTGAGTAGTTGATCTGCCAGTCACAGAGATTGGGTCTGTTGCTCTGTGATGAGCAAGTCGAAGTACTTTCCTGCTCCACCTTCAAGATAGTGGTGGGATGCCTCTCTTGTCCCCTTCCATGGGAACTTGCCTCTGTACTCCCTCTGCAACCACTGCCAGATTCCTGCCAGGTGCTTAAGTGGTGAGGCAAAGCCAGGACCTGGCAGTGTCTCTCCTGCTTCAATGGTGAGGGAGAGCCTGGGGCGATAGTTTTTCCCTTCCACTTTTTCAAAGGAAAATTTCTATCCATTAAAAAAAAAAACAGTGGCACTCTGCTTCTGTGACCTGGGAAGAGCCAGGGACAAAGTAGAGAAGCTGCAGTACAGCTTTTGCGCCGGGGGCCTGAACACCCTCTCACAAACCCCACTTGGACAGTCTATCCCAGCATTTTCTTCCCAGGGAGGGTTTGTTGATTAAAAAATTAAAAAAGAAAAAGAAAATGACACTTGGTTTCTGTATCCCAGAAATTGTTAGTGTCTAAGCCCAGCTGCTGTGGCACCAGCCGCTGCACCAGGAGAGCCCTGACTGCTAGCTTCCTAGGCTTCACTCAGTCAGCCACTCACATGCCCACTCACTCACCAGCATGTACACAAAATTTTCCATACACTCACTCACTCACACGGGAACTCTATAGTCCGACTGGCTCAGTCACCATCTTCCTGACTCCCCTCATCTATGGCCTTTAAAAAATAACTTACATGTCTGGTGTTTTCTATTTAGTGGACCATTATTCTCATACTTTGCCTTAGTTATTTTTACATAATTACTTTTAATTCTTTGAACATATATACTTCATTTAAAGTCTTTGGCTAGTAAGTTCAACTGCTGGGTTTCCTCAGAAACTTTCCTATTAGCTATTTCATCTTATTTCCCATGTACAGAACATACTTCCTTGATTCTAACATATCTTATAGTTAATTTTTGTTGAAAATTGTGCATTTTAAGTAATGTGACAATTCTGGATATAGAGTCTCATTGGTTTGTTGTCATCACTGTTTACTGCTGTTGCTATTATTGTTGATTTTATTTTTGCTTTTTTGGTAATTTTTCTGAACTAATTTGTTAAAGTCTGTGTTCTTTTTCAAGTATGACCACTGAAATCTTTGCTTGGTTAGTGTAATGGTCTATAATGATTGTATGAAGACTTAAGTCTTTGCAGCCAACAATTCTCCCAGTCTTTGCCTAGAGTCTTTGTGTGTATTTTGGGACACACCTTTAATGATCAGGCAGAAGTTGTATAATTACATTGTTATCTTTTACTTCCTGATTGTGCACAGTCACAAGATCAGACAGGTGTGGGAGCTTAGGGTCTTCTCAGCTTTTTCCTGAACATGCACATCGTTCTATATATGCACTTGGTTTTCTAGATTTCTAGTAATTTGTTTAAGATTTTCAGTGCCCTTATGAACATCTTATTCCATATCTTTTTATTTTTAAAAGATTTGTAGTTAGTTAGCTGCCAACAACCTTAGGCAGCTGTAAAACTAAACAATTGCCACTGATTGCTTTTGATAAACAACCCTAAGGAAAAGGCTTTGATGCGCTCTGGCCTTCACTGTGTATACTACACTGGTTCTCTGAAAGCTGACATGTTAAGGACATATGACAGGAAAATTAATTGCTGAATTTAGAATTCTTGGTTGACAGCTTTTCCCCCCCAAGCACTTTATAAACGTGTTGCTCCATTTTGTTTTCTGCTTGGTCATTTCTATCAAGAAGTCAGCTAACATTCTTGTCATTGTATCCTTTTATGCAATGTGTCTTTTTTCCTACTCTGATAACTATTAGGAATTTCATTCTATGTTTGGTTCTAGGTACTTTGACTATGAAGTGCTTAAGTGTGTCCTTCTTTGTATTTATACTTCATGAGCTTAACTGAGTTTCTTAATTCTGTGGCTTGATACCATACATAATTAAAAAATATTAACTTCTTTCTCTTCAAATATTTCTTCTGCTTCTCTACTTCCCTCTGAGACTCTAATTACACATATATTATGTAATAATATTATCCCACAGCACAAATTTGCTTAGTTCCTTTTTGTTTCACCTTTATTGCAATTCATTGATATTTTCCTCTGCTGTATCCAGTCTACTGTTAAACCTCATCAAATTTACTCTTCCTCTCTGATATTGCAATTTTCATTGTAGCATTTCCATTTTTGCTTATCTTTTTTGTTTTATTTTACTTTTTTAATTTCCATTTATCTCATAAAATTTATCCTGTAGTAATGCATGCTGTTTACCTTTCCCACTAGATTCTGAACACAGTATTTATTTTAGAAGCATTTTGTGTTAGCTTCAACATCATGACCATTTTTTAGTCTATTGCTCTTAACTATTTACCCCCTTATCCACATGTCAACTTTTCTTGTTTCTGTGAGTGTCTTTTATTTGTTATTAGATGAACATAATATGTTTAAAAAATAATGACTGAAGTAAATCATGTTCATATGCGAGAAAAAAGTATATTCACTCTTCTGTCAGACTCTTAGCATGATTGGCTTGTTTTAGCATTTTTGAATCTTTATTTAGTTCAGTTTTCTGGCCTTGCCCCTTCCTTTAGCATACTTCCTTTGCATTGTCAGTGAAAGCCCTTGGAAGAGTTGGTAGGTAGGACTTTATTACAAATTTGTTCTGTGCTGTTGCTTTTTGTAAGAGATGCTGATTTATCATATATGCCTGCACTTTGCCTTCAAGTATTGTTTAAAAGAACTGCTGGTTTCTTCTTTCCACAGTCTTTGTATAGTTCAGTCTGCTTTCTCCTGCCTGCAAAAGATAAAAGTAGCTATGGGTTATTTTTTCCCCTTAGAAGTACTTGGTGCTTTCTGGAGATGATTCAGTTTAGTTTCATTTGTGCCCTTAGCTCACTGATGAATTTTAAAAGTTATTATTTTGCAGCTTACTTAGACTGTTCTCATTGTTAGGTTGGGAGTAATGGCTTTTGCAACTTTCTACATTGTAAGTGTAAATCCATTATATTATATTTTAATGAAGAATTTAGCCTTGCTTCTCTAACTTGTGAAATCTATGGCATCTGTAAAAATCTTGTATGGGAGACTACACTAAGGTAGACATACTTTTGAGCCCAGCCTTGTACATTGTAACTTATTTCCTAGATTCTGGATAAAGAAGGTGCAGTGCGCCAAGAGAATTATTCATAATCTTAGCATAGCTTCAAAATTATGATTAAATGCAGTGAATACTTTGTGTTAAACTTCCAACTTTTTAATTTGGTGTCAGAGCTTTGCCATTAAAATTAATTTTGAATGAGATTCAGCTCATAATTACTTCCAAGAATTGAGTCACAAATACCAGCTGTGCCCTCTAAGGGTAGCCGTTTGTGATGTGAGTTGAAGAACTTTTCTCGCTAGGGGAAGCATCAGGATGTTAGAGCTTGAATTAGACACCCTTAAAAAGAGGAAAACAATGAAGGAGATTGCTTGTTTTGTTGTTGCCTCAAAGACCCCTTATAGTTATGAGAAGTGTCTGTGAAATAAATCTGCTAATCTTCTCTTTCAATTTAACATTCGTAAATGAGTATATACCTGCGTATTCATTTTAGTTTCATGTGATTGTTTCCAAATGTTAGGCAATCACCTGCCCAAAGTCCATATTGTTCACTGAATATACAGTGTTTGTGTCTGCCTCTCTGCTTATCCAAATCTTACCTGTCCCTCAAGATTCAGTTGACCCTAACCCATATGAATTTCTTGATCACTAGTGTACTACTCAGTTAAACATGTATCACTTAATAATTCAAGTGGGTGGATGTATTTACAAACTCAAAAAATATTTTTTCTTTGAAAGTGGAGAACTTGTCTCATGATTTTTTTAAAATCTAGCTCAACCACACATTTCTCTCTCTCTCTTTTTAATTCAGAGTCTCATTCTATCACCCAGACTAGAGTGCCGTGGCAAAATCATGGCTCACTGCAGCCTCAACCTGCTGAGCTCAGGTGATCCTTCCCCCTCAGACTTCCAAGTAGCTGAAACTCAGGTGTGTGCCGCCACATCCAACTAATTTTTTTATCTATTGCAGACACGATGTCTCACTTAGTTGCCCAGGCTGGTCTCAAATGCCTGGGCTCAGATGATCTCTCATCTCCACCTCCCAAATAGCAGGAATTACAAGTGTAAGCCACTGTGCCCGGCTCAGTCACACATCTTACTACATATGTACTCATGTGCATATGCATGTATACACACACAAGCACATAACTAAAATGCTTACTTTTTTTACATGTTGGAGTAACATATTTAGGGTATAAGAATTTATGGGAGGTCATGAACTTTTGATGTATAAATTATAGTTGTGATAATATGAGATTTTTTTCAAGTAAAGAATTCGTTTTTTATTTTATTTTTATTTTAAAGATGTGGGGTACAATTCAGGGTTAGGTATGCAAATGTTCATGATGCAGGTACCCTTGTTGATAGGGTGTGCCCTCCCTCAGCAGATTCCCACTGCTGCAAATCCTGCCCCCGCTCTCCCTTGGCAGTTTCCCACTACTGACAATCTTTTTCTTGTACTATTACAATAATTATTCAAGGTCTGCTTATAAATGAGAACATGTTGTAATACTCAGTTCCTTGTTTCTATGATAAATCACACAGTATTATAGATTCTAAGTCCATCCAGGTTGCTGTGAAGTTCATGATTTTTTTCCTTCTTTATGGCTGCATGATATTCCATTGTGAATAGGTACCACATTTTAAAAATTCAGTCCTCTTTCGATGGGCAGCATGGTTGGTTCCATGTTTTTGCTATTGTGCACAACGCTGCAATAAACATATATGTGTGCAGGTATCTTTTTCATAGAGTGATTTGGGTTCCTCCAGGTATACTCCCAGTAGGGGGATTGCAGTGTCATATAGATGGTCGATTTTTAGATCTTCTAAGACTCGCCAAACTGTTTTCCACAGAGGTTGTATTAGTTTACACTCCCACCAACAGTGTAGAAGTGTTCCCTTTTCACTACATCCTCTCCAGCATCTGTTGTTTTTTAAGTTATTAATGATGGCCATCCTGATATCTCAGTGTGGACTTAACTTGCATTTCTTTGGTAACTAGTGAGGCTCAGCATTATTTCATGAATATGTTGGCTGCTCATATGTCTTCTTTTGATAAGTGTCTGTTCATATCTTTTGCCCACTTGGGGCTATTTCTTTTCGGCACATTTGAGTTTTTTGTAGATCCTAGATGTTAGGCCTTTGTCAGACATACAGTGGGCAAATATTTTTCCCCAACTGTAGGCTGTCTCCCTGCTCTCTTGATGGTTTATTTGGCTTTGCAGAAGCTTGTCAGTTTGATGGGGTCCCACTTGTCTATCTTATCTCTTATGGCATGGGCACTTGGGGTTTTGATCAGGAATTGGCTGCTAGTTCCAATTTCTATAAGGATGTCTCCTGCATTCTCTAAGGTTCTTATAGTTTGAGGTTTTACATTTAGGTCTTATTCCACTTAGAATTGAATAGGTTCTCCTCTCCCCAGTGGTTGGTGGTGGAGACTTTATTGAAGATGATTGATTAAGAAATTGAAGTTTTGGTTCTGGAATCACAATTCTGTTCCATTGGTCTATATTCCTGTTCTTGTACCAATATCAGGCTGTTTTGATTACTGTAGCCTTATAGTAAGGTTTGAAGTCTGGAAGTGTGATACCTCCTGCTTTGTTTCTTTTGCTAAGGATTGTTTTGGCTATTCGTGGTTGTTCATGTTTCCATATGAATTTTTGTATTGTCATTTCCAAGTCTGAGAAGAATTCTTCTGGTAATTTAATAGGTACTGTGTTAAATCTGTAGATTGCCTTAGGTAGGATGGACATTAACAATGTTGATTCTTCCAATCCATGAGCATGGAATATTTTTCCATTTGTTTGTGTCATCTTTGATTTTTTTGAGCCATGTTTTGTAGTTTTCATTGTAAAGATTTTTCACAATTTTGGTTAGGAAAATGCCAAGGTATTTCATTTTTTTGTGTGTATGGCAATTGTGAATGGGACTGTGCTTTTTATTTGGGTTTCTGTTTATTGTTGGTGTAAAGAAATGTGACTGTCTTTTGCATATTTATTTTATACCCTGAGACTTTGCCAATGTCCTTTATCAGTGAAAGGAGGTTTTTGGCAGATTCTCTTGGGTTTTCAAGGTATGGCATCATGTCATCTGCAAAGAGGAAGTACTTGACTTCCTTTTTTTTTATTTGTATACCACTGATTTCCTTCTCTTGTCTGATTGCTCTAGCTAGAACTTCCAAAACTATGCTGAAAAGGAAGGGTGAGAGTGGGCATCCTTTTCTTGTTTCAGTGTTCAAGGGAAATGGTTCCAATTTCTGTCTGTTTAGCAGTATTCTGGCTGTGGGTTTCTCATAGATGACTATTACTATTTTGAGGAATGTCCCATCTATGTCTAGAAGTTCAAGAGTTTTTAATCAAGAAGGGGTGCTGGATTTTATTAAGAACTTTTTCTGCATCTAATGATATAGTCATGTGGTTTTTGTTTTTACATCTGCTTATGTATTTAGCTACGTTTATGGTCTGCATATGTTAAATCAGCCCTGAATGCCAGGAATGAAACCTACTTGATTGTGGTGGATGATTTTTGAGATGTATTCTTGGATCCAGTTTGCTAGGATCTTGAGAATTTTAGAATTTATGTTCATCAAGGATATTGACCTGTAGTTCTCTTTCTTTGTTGGATCTTTATCTGGTTTGGGAATCAATGTGATTATAGCTTTATAAAATGATTTGAGGAGAGTTCCATCTTTCTCAATTGCCTGCAATACTTTCAATAGGATTGGTATCAATTCCTCCTTGTATGCCTTGTAGAATTCTGCTGGAAACCCATCTGGTCCAGGGTTTTTTATTGTAGGTAGTTCTCTTTTCTTTTTTTTTTTTTTTGAGTTAGAGTCTCACTCTGTCGCCCAGACTGGAGTGCAGTGGCCGCTCCCGGGCACCGCAGCCTTGACCTGCTGGCCTCCGGCGATCCTTCCCCCTCAGCCTTCCCAGTCGCCGGAATTACAGGCATGTGCTACCATGCCCAGCTGATTTTTTGATTTATTGTAGAGATGAGGTCTTGCTGCCCAGGAGGGTCTCAAACCCGCGGGCTCAGGCAATCCACTCACCTCAGCCTCCCAAAGGCACGGGATTACAGGCTGAGTCACTGAGCCTGGCTTGTAGGTAGTTTTCTTATGACACAGTTAGTTTCATGAATCATTGTTGGTTTATTTAATGTCTCAATTTCTTCTTGTTTCAACCTGGAGTAGTTGTGTGATGTCAGAAAGTCTTCTATTTCCTTTAGATTTTCAAGTTTCTTTCCATACACGTGTACATAGTAGTCTCTGATAATCTTTTGAACTTCTTTGGGGTCAATTGTGACTTGATTTTTTGCATTTCTGATTGTGTTTATTTGGGTTTTTTCTCTCTTTTTCTTGGTTAGTCTAGCTAGGGGTCCATCAATCTTGTTTATCCTTTCAAAGAACCAGCTTTTTGTTTATCTTTTGTGTGTGTTATCTTTTTGTCTTCTATGTCCCAAGTTTGGGCTTTTATTTTGGTGATCTGGTTTCTTCTGCTGAAGTTAAGGTTTTGGTGGCCTTGCTTTTCCAGCTCCCTTAGGTGACCTGTTAGGCTGTTAACTTGTGAACTTTCCATTTTCTTCATGTGTGTTTGTTGAGACTCCTTCATTCTTTCCTCTTGTCTCTTCTCAATTCTATTTATTCTTTCTATTGATATCTGGGTTTGTGGTTTGAGACCAGTCATTCTGGAGGTTTTTCATTGTTTGCATTCGAAGTCTATATTCTCAGTGACTGACCTCCCAGGGGTCTGTGTGAGTCCCATAGTCTTCCTTTGTTTTTTCTTCATTCGTGTATATGTTCCACTCTCCCCTCCTTTTCTTTTAACCTCTTCTTAATTCTGTTGTATAGGGATTTGGGGGTAGCTTTTACTTCTGTTTGCTCACTCTCCTATTCTTCCTTATGTAGTTCCCCTGGCTTTGTTCAATTCTTGAGGTGGATTGTGGGTGGGAGCCTGTACTTTTTGCAGTTTTTAGAATTATTTAGGGGGAAACTGTGATTCAGAAATGATCTGCAAATCCCTTTCTCTGCTGACTAGTGTGTGGGCCTCCTGGAACCCACCTCCCACTGCCCTACAATCTGTCCATTCAGTGGGGCTATGGGTTTGCCCCCTGAAAGCAAAATGAAGTAAGAAAAGGAAAAAGAATGGAAAAAGAAAGAAGGGTATGAGAGGAAGGTGGAGAGAGAGAATAAGAGGGAAAACAGACATACCAACTAACAAGTGAAAAGAGACACAAAGACAGAAAAGATTTTAAAAACAGATAACCATATAAACACACAAACTGACAAAACCCCCCCGTTGATGTACTCTTCCTCAAAAATACCCATACACAAACAGGAAGTCTTTAAAAAAACAGCAATAAAATAACAGAAACAAAGCACGTGTGAAAACATAATCAAAAACAGAAAGAGAGAAGAGAAAAAAAGCTAAAACACAAAACAAAACAAACAAAAAAAGAGCCAAGCAAACAAACAATCAGACAAACAACAAAACGAACAATCTCCCTTCCCAGAACTCCCTCTGAGGTCATTGCTGTAAGTCCAACTTCCTTTCATCTCTGATCTCCAGCCCCTCCCTTCTGCTCTCAGGGCAGGCTCATAGGGACGCTCTCAGCTTGGGTCAGAAGCCCCACAGACTGCTGTGGTGGATCAAATCTGAACTCACCCAGCTTGCTGCCTGTCAAGTCTTCCACTCAGATTTGATGTGTTTATGTCTGATCATGCATGGGGAAGGCACGTCTGTCTCTCCGAGTTGGATAACTTCTAGGTCAACCTGGAGCCTTGGTGGAGCTGGGCAGGGTAATGCAGGTCTCTGCCTCGTCCCAGGACAGAGAAAATGACTCTGGTGGGCGTTTCCTGTACTAGTGGTGGGGCTCCTCTCTGGTTCTCCCCATCATCTCACTCCATGAATCCTGGGTTCTTAGCACTCTGGCTGACACAGGTGATGGTGTGGGCTGGTTGCCAGGTGATGAAGATTGGCTGCTTTCTGCTGCCTCTTTTTAGGAGAGCCCTAGAGCAGCAGATGATCCTGTGCCCAGTGGCTCCAATGTCAGGGTGGTGGGGAGTTGCAGTCACCTCCAGAGGAGATCCCTGGGTGCATGAAACCGAGTCTTCCCTCAGACGAACTTTCACTCACCCACTGGCACACACCCACTCATGCAGAGTCTTTATGGACACTCGCTTTTGCAGAGACTCTCACCGTCTGACCTGTTCTGTCATCTTGCCGAAAGTCCCCAGTATGAGATTTTTAAGTCTGTTAATTGTAAAACATTAAACTTATGTTAGACATTTTATATTTTCTTTACAAATGTTTTGATTTTATAAAATTTTAAACTATAGCTTTGTAGTTTAAATATCATCAGATGGATTCTCAGTACAAATATTTAAAATTAGCTTATTAACTTGAACATTGAAATGGGCTTCTATGTTGCATTTTAAAAATTTTAAACAAACAGATAAAGACAAATAAAATGATAAAATTTGGTTATAGTTTTCTTTTAGTCATTTTCAGAATTAATATTTGGTTTCTCAGGTCCTTAATACATTTTTTTCTTATCTTGACATTATACTCTTGTGTGGCTTGTATTTTTTTGTGGTTGCTATGGGAATAAAGAGTTTGTTCAAGTCCATGTGTTTATTTTTGTATTTGATTTGATAGAAAAGGGCAGAAAGCAGTTCTTCTGGGTATGTTAGGACAAGATGCTAGGTTTGTACATTATTTTAATACAGTCACCCTCAGTGATTGGATGTGCTTCCATATGTGCTGAATTAAATGCAAAATACTTATGATGTCTGCAGCTAATAAAGGAGCTTGTTTAGCAGAAAAATTGGGGTTTGTTTAGGAGAGAAAATTGGACAGGTAGTTGCTTAACAACTCAGATTCTTAAAATCAGGAGATCTCTATTTTTCCTGAAAAGCTATATGTTATTTGCAGAAACTGGTTTGGAGGTGAAAAAATTTGTATCAAATTGGCAAATATGGTGGTATTTGTTTGGATTGATTCTTGTACTTAGTAGTGCTTAGCTTTCAATGGCCATTTGTTGAATGGAATTTCTTTAATTATAAATAAGCTTAATCTCAAGATCTGCTTAGATCCTAGTATCTATCTACAAGGTTTTTCCATGGATGCTTTATATCAATACCTCAAGAGCAAATTGACAGTTTCTTTGGAGGGAGTTCTCTGGGATTTCTGTAGTTTAAGGATTGGGGTGGAAATTATCTTTATCTTTTGTAAAGGGAGCTAATTTGACAAGTCTGACCACCTCTATCACAAAGAAAATTAGAATTAGAAAAGACACCAACCCTAGCTAAATTTTTGTGGATTTATTTTTTATGATAGGAGAAGAAATTTAAGAATAATAAAATACTGGGAGAAGTCCTTTGAAACCTTCTCTTAGTAAAGTAGACCAATTGAATTAAGTTTGTTTCAGATTCTTTTTTTGAGTCAGAGTCTCACTCTGTCACTAAGACTGGAATGCAGTGGAACACTCACAGCTACCACAGCCTCGACCAGCTGGGCTCAGGGAATCCTTCCACTTCAGCCTAGAACTACAGGCACATGCCACCAAGCTCAGTTATTAACAAAATTATTGTAAAAAATCACCAATTTGCCCAGACTGATATCAACCTCCTGGACTCAGGCAACACTCTCACCTCTGCCTTTCAAAGTGCTGCGATCACAAGTGTGAGCCGCTGCGCCCAGCCTGTTTCAGATCCTTTGGTTTGGTATCCCATTGAACTTTATTCTGTAAGGTCCTATAAAAATTCATATATACAATCTAGTGATTTTCTAGAATTAAATACATGAAATAATTTCTTTTGGGGCTATTCTTAGTAGTGATTAGTGTACAACTTTTTTTTCAGTTTTTGATTAGATGAGTCATAGCTTGGGCTGAATTTTAAAAGTTATCAATATTGGAAACTGTGGCTTTGAGTATACATATATTCCCTTACCAGTCTGAAAGGCCCTAAATTTAAGTGACTTCCCTGACCTTAATGATTTCTGGAACTAAATATTTAACTTGCAAATTCTTGAAGTGGCTGGAAGCAGGGATTTTAAGTGTAGAGGTTCTCAGTCTTTCTAAAATGGTGGCCTAAGGAAAGGGAACCATCTGGGATGGTTGTTCAGAACTCTGCTGAATGAGAAGGGATTCCTGAGGTTGTTGAAAGTGACCAAGATAGGCCAGCAAAGTTAGCATCTGCAGGAAAGATTCTTACCTGGGGATTGAAAAGAAATTTTGCATTTTATAAAGATAACAGTGGGTATAGTCTTCAATAGAATTAAGATGACAGGGGCCATTTCTTAATTCTCTCAGCTAACTTGGTTGGCTTTGGTCCTGACACACTTGTACCCATTTTGTGAAAATAAAGTTGCATTGGTGCCTTCATAAGATAAGAACAGGTAACATAAAGGCTGAGGAGGGTAGGACTTCCCTGACAACAAAGTGTCCAATGGCAAAACATCAGTGAGTGTGCTGAACAACTGCATTGGCATGTTTAAAGAGTTATGAAAGATCATTTGTTAGAGCAGTTTTTTCTCTGAATCTTGGGAAAAATTTCCTCATATTTAAATTGGAATGTAATAGAAACATTGTTTCATTTTTTTCTCTTGGGGGAAGAGAAGCACAGATAAAGACACCTGTGCAAAACTAGTCTCATGCCCCATTTAAAATAATAAAAATAAGAGAAACTAAAGTTTTGTTTTAAAAGCTCAGATTAAATATTTAAGAGGCAAAATAAATAAGACTACATTTTTCTCAGTGGCTTAAAAAAGATCATGAAGGACTCTTTATCAAAGGCTCTCTAGGCAAAGTAAACCAACTAAGAGAGCTTGATAACCAAATACAAAGCATGTATCTTGTTTTGTAGCTAAGAAGAAACCTCTGAAAGTTCTGGTTCACGGGCTGAGGTGCTAAGGAGGCACTTCCACAGAGATCCACAGGCAGAGATTTTGTTTCCTTAAACTGGGGATTGGCAACCTTTTCATATAAAAGTTCAGATAGCAAATATTTTAGACTTCACATATCATACAGTCTCTGTCTCCACTACTCAACTCTCTTGTCATATCATGGAAGCAGCCATAAACAAACCGACAAATGAGTGTGGTTGTATTCCAATAAAACTTTATTGACAAAAACAAAAAAGCCCCCCAAACAAACAAAAAACCCCACAACATCTGCAATGAGATTTGTCCCAGGCCGCAACTAGATGACTTGTGCCATAAAACCAAAGGCCTGGGAATAATATGCTGTAACCAGGAAAGGGCACACTCATTCTATAACCCAGTTTTACCTTCTTACATGAGCAAACAAGCCCTTCATCCCTGTTCTTGCTTCATAGTCTAAAGGCAATTCTAGAAATCTGCATGTAAAATGCTGAACTCTAATGGGAACTCTGCAGCTTAAAAAAAATAAAAAAAGGTACTACTTCTGAATTTTTCCTACGGTAGCTCAATTAATTAAATGAAGGACAAAGAACATACTAGGTGTCTTTGCTGGAAAAGCAAACTCAAATCTGTATAATTGACTCAGAGTGGCATTCCACTCAACATCAATTGTGCTTCAGGGGCTCTCATGAGGTTCGACAAGGATTTTGGATGCAAAGAGCCATATGAATGACTTTATTTCAACTTGACCTATTCTGACTTGCCTACTTTAGGCCCAGCTAACCTTGAAATGTGACACAGTAAAAGGAGCATGAGCATGGATTTCAGTTCTAAAACAGCAGATGCGTGGCTTGGTTACTTATCATTTAAGTTGTCTTTTCCCAGTTTCCTCATCTGTGAAATACGAAAGATTATAGTCATGTTATAAGATTTTTGTGAGAATTAAATAATAAATGTGTGGAGCTCATAGAGCACAATGCTTGAAAATTACACATGTATAATATCATATATGTTTATTATATTATTTTATCTGCTCATATATAACTATATGAGCTATATCTATTTATTACATATTTACTATATTATATATTATATATAATTTCCAGGTATATATATATATATATATACATATATATATATATATGCTAACTCAGAGTTCTGTTTTATTAAGTTCTTGCTTATCTGTGATCTCTGTAACCATGGCAATGAATTCGAGAACTAATCTACTGGAATACAATTAATTTACCCTTAAACAACATGGATTTGAACTGCACAGGTCCACTTATAAGAAGCTTTTCTTCAATAAAAGTTACACTGAGTGTGCCTGTCTCTCCTGCCTTTTCTTCTACCTCCTCTGCAGAGACCAGCCCTCAGACAGCAAGACCAATCCCTCCTCTTCCTCTTCCTCCTCTCTCTACTTAATGCAAAGTTGGTGATGAGAATGAAGACCTTTCTGATGATCTACTTCCATTAAATAAATACTAAACATATTTTCTCTTCCTTATGATTTTCTTAACATTTTCTTTTCTCTAGCTTACTTTATTGTAAGAATACAGCACATAATACTTATAACATATAAAATATTTGTTAATCCACTGTTTACATTATTGATAAGGTTTCTGGTCAATAGTAGGCTATAAGTAGTTAAGTTTTGGAGGAGTCAAAAGTCATAGGCAGATTTTTGACTGTGTCGGGGTTGCTGCACCAACTCCGGCATTGTTTAAGGATGAACCAAGTTACTGGTTAATGATGTTGTTTTATACTCCTGACTCTGTGATCAAGGTTACCCAGATTATTAGAACGTTAAAAGTCAACATGAAGATTTATGATGTGCACCTGGTGGAAGGTACGTGCCTTCATGAACAGCTTCCTTTAAGAACTCTGAGAGCTGGCCGGGCTCGGTGGCTCAGCCTGTAATCCCGTGCCTTTGGGAGGCTGAGGTGAGTGAATTGCCTGAGCCCGTGGGTTCGAGACCCGCCTGGGCAGCGAGACCACATCTCTACAATAAATCAAAAAATCAGCTGGGCGTGGTGGCGCATAGCCTGTAATTCTGGCTACTCGGAAGGCTGAGGTGGAAGGATCGCCGGAGCCCAGCAGGCCAAGGCTGCGGTGGCCAGGAGCGGCCACTGCACTCCAGTCTGGGCGACAGAGTGAGACTCCAACTCAAAAAAAAAAAAAAAGAGAACTCTGAGAGCTAAGCTTTAAGTGAGTTTCCCTGGCCAAAGAGATCTTTCAAACATTCCTGCAGTTTTCAGCTAGAGAGAAAAATAGTATCCATGCAATCTTCACAAAGAAAAAATAAAAAAGCTTATTTTTTATCTCTCTACTCTTTGCCTATGAATATTTTTTTCCTAATGCTCTTGCACTATATCCTTTGCTGTAATAAATCTTAGCCACGAGTGTTGTTTTATATTGAGCCTTATGAATACTTCCAGTAAATCAACAAAACTGTGGGTGGTTGTGGAACCCCTGAAATATATCGATCTATCTAGATATATCACATCTATGTTTATATCTACCATATATTAGTAGTAATACATACATACATACTATGGAATGCCTTGAAGCCATCAAGAACAATGAAGCCTATCTATATATCATCTGTTTATTCATATATATATTTCCTTTTTTATTCCGAGAAATCCCACATTATAGTGATGTAGTAACGGATTTGCTTCCAGATCCCCAATTGATTGAAGATCCAAAGGGTGTGAAAGCAACTATTAATCTGCTTTGCCTAGTGCATCATAGCAATAATAGTAATGGACTAGGAGTTTGGAAATCTGTGCTCTAATATTATGCAACTTATAGAAACTGGGGATAAAGGGATCAAAATAACATGGAAAATATATTTAGATACTGCCCTACATTCTATGAAAGTAGTTTTCAGAAAATTTGAGAAAAGATAGATATAATCACATGGCCAGAAATTATGGAAAGAGACAATGATTCAAAAGGGATAAGAAACCCTGAAAATTGTAAATTATGCAAATAATACAAGAAGGAGGGTAAACAAGAATGCTTGAGCTTAGATTAATAGAACATGGAAGAAATAGATAAGGTGAGGTTGTGATGGTCGCATATAATCAAAGATGTGTTCAATGAGTGCATGGACTTTTTATGGGCATTAACATCCAGAATAAGTACAAGTTTATAGTATATAAAGTGCCAAAGACAAGTAAAGCAGGTTTTTCACCTGTGTTCACAGATGCAAGATGAAAAGAATTAGGTTCCCTGCATGGACCAGATGGTATGATAGCAAATAACAGAAGGGATTTCTATTATGTCAGCTCTCTTGTTTTTACCTTCTTCATTAAGGCAAATGCTGTTTGAACTGTAAAGTTTATAGCACATATGAAAGAGAAGGATGATTAATTCATGGGGAGAAACTGATGTAAGAGAATCTAGAGCTAGCATTGTTGGCAACATCAGCTATGCCAGGGAATATACACTAAGTAAATGTTATAAACAGATTATATGTTGTACAAGAAATGATGACAAGGTGTCCCACTTGCCCTCTGCTGATGACCTTGGCTCCTTTGCAAATAATACTTGCATCAAGCTCCTAACTCAAATTTTTATGTACCTATCCCAACTTCCATTTCTTCCGTCTCACATGACAGGGTATTTTCTTCTTATTCTATTAATGCTATATTATTGGTTTTTATCAGTTAGCTTGTTTTATTTACTTATTCATTCACTGATTCAGTCAATAGATATTTATCTTCTTCAGGCATTGCTCTAGGTGAGGAAAACAGTGGCAATTAAGACAGACAAATATATATTTCTTATGGAACTTACCATCTAATGGAGGGGAAAAAGCAGCAAGTAAGAAAACAAATAAATATGCAACATTGTTTCAGATTTTGGTAAGTATCATAAAGGAAATAAAATAAGGAGATAACAAGAATGTAATGTGAGATTGATAACTTATTTTAGATAAGGTGTGTCTGAGGAGGTAGCATTTGAGTTGAGACCCAAGGAGGTAAATATGTGAAGAGCTGGGAAATCACAAATTCACAGGTCAAGGGTAGAAAGCTTGACACTAGAAGAACAGAAAGAAGACCAGTGCATTCACGTCTAGTGAACACTTGGGAGAGTGACAGAGTGATAGATGTTGCAAAGTAAAGTTGAAGAGATCAGTGAAGACCATATCAGACAGAACTCTGCAGAATATAGAATATGAGTTTTATTGTAGTGAATTAAAGAGACCGGTATTATATTATTTTTCAAGATAATTTTAGCCCTTATCTGGAAATGAATTATGAAGCAGTGCAAATGTAAAAACAGAATAATTAGGAGGTTTTTCCAGTCTAGGTCTCAGATGTGGGTAGCCTAAACAAACATGAGTAGCTATATAGAGTGGTTGGATTTGAATTTTATTTTGGAGATAGAATTGATAGAACCTGTTAATGAATTGCATGTCTTCTAGATTTTTGGCTTGAGCAATTGGAGAGGTGGCATTTTATAAGACGGAAAAGATAGTGGCTTGTGAGTGATGTGAGTAGAGGGCACTGAGTTTAGAAGAATAAAGTAAGTGTAAAGTCTTTGATAGCATCAATTTCTGTCTCTCTTTTGTGCTTATAATATCTCTTTCTCTGATATTTCTTTATACTATTAGCCTCTAAGCAGGTTCAAATGTTTCCCACCTTAACTCTCTTAATATTCCCTTAACTTTACTTTTCTCTAGGAGTATTGCCCATCCATTTTGCTTCTTTTTAGCAGTCAGTTTCTTGAAAAAGCAATCAACACTCATACTTACTAATTCTTCTCACAACATTTTCTCATCTACCATTTGCAATCTGAAATGTGATACAAAAGTATAAGAAATTATTTACTTTCCTTCTTCTTTACTAATGTAATGATTACTAGGAAACTTTGTAAGCACAAAATGTGGATAAGGCCAAGCTCACAGATGTATTGCACTGTCAGCTTTTTCTTGTGCTACTGCTGTAGATGACACTCCAGACTCCAGTCACAATTGCCTTGGAGATATCTGTGACTGTCCCACAGGAGTCTGAACATGAGTGTACTGCTGAAACATAACAAACAAGCCACACAAATGGTATCCATATGCTCATAGTATTAATAAGTTACCATTAGCAAAGTTTGTTGATTATTTGAGTCCCTGCCTAGTCTCAGTAGTTCAGTCCTGTTAAACATTTTGAGTTGCTTAGCACTGCTTTTGCTCAAGAACATTCCCTCCTCTTCTTCCTCCTCCTCTTCCTCTTCTTCTTTTTCTTCTAAATATGACAGCCCACTCTTCTGTCTAGATACTAGGTTAATTCTCAAGGATAATATTACAATCACTTGCTGTTGCTTTGCTCACAGTCAAGATGTGTGTTTCTTCAAATATAAAAATAAGGTTGCATAGAGATGTTTACCATGGTGCAAGAAATTTCATCAAGTGGAACTAGGCTTTTAAAAAGTTAGAAACTATATGGTTAATTCACTTCATCAAAAGTACAAAAGTAGTGAAAGCAATAAATTGCTATATTAAAATATCAATTCACATTTTTTACTCAAGTGGTTTTTACATAATTAAAAAAAATTTTTATAGCAACTTTCAATGTATCTTTGTTCAGTGGCAATATCACAGCTCATGAAGTTTATCTGAGGCACAATTATTGCTGATCGAAACTTTTAGAGTAATGATTTTTTCTGCATAATGTTAATTATTTCTATAACATAATTATACATTTTGATTTAAGGATTTTAATGAATATTTTAAAGAGAGATGTGACTTGGAGTTTCATTAGCTGTCTGGTTTTCAAGGTCTTGTCCAGAGGAGACAGAGACTGAACAAATACTGCCCCTTATCTTTGTTTTTCCTAGGCTTCCTCCACTAAATCTTTCTAGGCTTCCATTTTCTTTTCCAAAAGAAGTATACCTGTTCTTTATTCTTTATGGAATTGGATTTTCAGAGACAGTTACAATTTCAAATATTCCAACTTCTTGACAGGACATTTGTCTCAATTTCTGGCTCACAAAGCCCACTTACATCAAGTGTATGTTGCATAACTAAGGTTATAGGAAACTAGAAGCTACAATTCAACCTGAATTTTATGTCTCTCATTTTATGTGCCATTATCTTTCTCTTTGTCTTTATGGTTTTTATGATCAAGATAAGACGTTCCAAAGCATGAGAATTGAAAAAGCGACCATCCACATCCCTTAGTAACCTTCATTTTGTCATTCTTTTTGCAGTTTTCCTGAAAAATATGACAGTTTTCAAGTCTTATAGACGATAGGAAAATGTCAGACTTATATATCGATTTTAGAGTTAGACAGACCAATCACTTGCTTTCAGTTAAATGAAAAGAAGTTCTGACACAATTCATTCACAGCCATCAATCCTGTGTCCTGTGTGGAAGAGGAAGAGTAAGTAGAAGAAAACAGATTGGAGGATTATTGGCAGAGTTCTAGAGGATAGGACAAGTAGCCAACAGGTCAGTGTTAAACTTTGCACAGGTACAGTAGAGAGAAACAAAAAACCTGTGTCTCCCATGGATACACAGAGTCTTGAGGCAGAAACCAAATAAATAAATTGGGGCTCACATGAAGAGTTAAGAAGGCCAGGGTAAAGATCTTTTTGAAGAGACAATAATGCTACTATGATCAACTAATTTAAGAAGAAAATCTCTTTGAAATATCATACAAAAGGCTTTAATTAGCAGGAATGCGTTCTGAAACACAGTCTGACATCAGAATTGAGCTTATCACAATAATATTTCTTAAGTTGCAAAACAAAAGAAAACTGCAAAACTTTGTAGGCTTCTATAGTTGCAGAATAACAAATGACTATGTAAGAATGAGCTGAAAGAGGACAGTCAAATAGTAGGAAATGAGTGAACTTGAATGAGGACTGAAATAACTATATTAAGGGTCATTAATAACCATTCTTAGAAAATTTGGACTAACTATGGATGTAGGGAAACCAAAATGATGTTGGACAGAGGTAAGCAGAAGTTTATCATTTGGACGGGGTATCCTCCTGACTAGGAAATGTTCTTGATAGTGGTAAAAATCTCAAATATTGTTTTAACATTCTTCACAATACCTAGGGCAAATTTGAACATGACAGAAGTTCACTAATGATTTGACTAGAATTTTGTTTATTTATTTGTTTATATGCGTTACTACTAATCATTGTATCCTATAGTCTTGTCTGAAATTATTTTATTTTTAAACAGCTGCAAGATTATTTATTCAACAAACATATTGCATTTATTGAGTTATATGTTTGATATAATAAAAAATAGAGATGCAAATGACACATTCACTTGCACACCCTTGAACTTTTCAGATATAAACACACTTAAAATTGTAATTCAGTTTCAAGGAATTTTATCTTTGAAAATAGACAAAAACAAAACAAAACAAAAACCAAGATAACCAAATTAAAAATAATCAGAAAGTTGTCTTTGACAGTTGTGTCAGATAATTATCTCAGAAATTTAGACAGTAAATTTAAAAAATCATATTACTTTTTCTTATCTCTCTAGAAGATAGAGATAGTGCTTCATATGACTTTTCATAAAAATTTAAAGTTTACTTTGGCAATGTTTTGCTGCATGAATCTCTTGAGTACAAATACTTTGCTCTTTGTAATAATGATTGTTTACCTTGCTGTAAGCACAAGATCTGCTTGAATGTTTTTTCATTGATTTTGTCTTTCCGCCTACCTTCAATTTGTGATGAGAAATGAATTGCAATGCTTATTTTGCACCAAAATGGACAGCACTAGCAATCTGATTTATATACATGAGACTATTTCTATTGACAAAACAAATAGGGTAATAGAACCAGAAGGCTAGAAGGAAATTCAGAATGTTATCAATTCACTCTAGCTACAGTCTATAACTATTCAAAAGATGGATGAATCTCTAACAATTTTAAGGTTATTCAATGAAGAACTTCCAGTTCCCTTTTGTTATCTGTGTCTAACATTTGCTGCTGACCTCATCAATTATACAGCTATGTAAAACAGACAAACCCAAATGTGTTTCTCTCATATTGCAATAGTATGTGTTTAAGTAAATGGGATAGTGTACCAGCAGGCAGTAATTTCCCATTGTTAAAGATAGTTCCAGAACCTGCATCCCTAAATAGAACCAAGTCTCTCCTCAACCAGGATGGAGCGAATGTACTTTTTTGCTTAATAACTATCAGTTAGTTTCAAGGGATCATGATGAAATAACAGCGATTTAGAGTACGATTTTCTGCCAAGTCACTATGACAGGGTCATTACTGTCACAACATATAGTCCAAAATTAAGAACACTAAAATCAAACCACAAAACAAAAAGTATGATTAGGAATTGGGCCAAAGCACCACGTTATTATGAAAAGAATTTAGAAATAAAAGAATAATAAGTGGGATATAAGAGCATTAGAGGCACACTCTCAAGTTGAAGCTAAGATGAGTAGGAATCCTAAATTGGAAAAAGAAAAAACCAGAGAAGCAGATCACCAACACTGAGGTGAGGGTGATAATAGTGGTGGTTTTGATGGAGATGGTGGTAAGCTATTTCCTCTATCTTGACATTTTATTTTAGATTAACCTCAGCATGTTCAAGCATCCTTAACTAGTTCTCTTTCCTGCTTATTTCAGGCAGTCTTAAGTGGCAAGATTTCTGGTTTCTGATTCATCAGAGAACGAGCAAACTTATTCATGGGACACATACACATCTGTTACCAACTAATTGTGGTGAATTATAACATCTAGTACAATTTGGCACTAGTCTCTAGGTCTAACCAAGGTTATTTCTATGCTATGCCAAACAAAAGAAGAATAATTGCTTAAGTAAATTAGTCTTTGGAATTTTTCTATCTATCCAGATTTTTGTATTCTGTAATCCAGACATCTGAACTATAACCTGAAGCCTATTATAGCAATTTGGTATGTGACAGTAATGACAATTGAATATGTTTTCTATCAACAATCGGAAAAGTGATGCTTAGGCCATTACTAAATTGATACCAGAAATATATTAATAGAAAGGAAAACTCAGTCAGTAGATTAAAGGCTCAAACTCAAAGGATACAGATTGACATTTCTGTTAAATAGTTTTTGTCTTTAAAAATAAATTTTAGTGGATTAACTTCCAAAACGTGATGAAGATATTAATGGTCCTCGCATTTCTAAAGACTTAAAATAAATGTTTCTTTTCTTTTTATCACAAGAATTCCATTGTATACATAATAGATGTGTTTTTCTTCTGTTGAGGGATAGATCAATATTTTGTGAACAAAACATTTGGGGTTAATTGATACATATGAGCCTTGTTTTGTAAAAGTTGCAAAAAAGGCAGATTAGTTTTGAGAAGCTTGTTCTGAATCTGTCGTTTTCAGCATCTCAATATTTTTATTTATTCATCTACAAAAGTGTCTTATCTAGTGAAACAGTTTAGTATACCATAAAAATAAAACTCTATGTCAGATAGTCTACATTCTGTTTTTATATGCCCTGATGATCAGGTTTGTGACTCTGGATAAGTCAGCTAACAATTTGGAGCCTCAGTTTGCTCATTTGTTAAATGGGAATAACAACAAAATGTGCATCAGTTTGTGTGTCAAATGGAGATAATAATGAAAGTGAAAGATTTTTGCAAAATTTAAGTGGTAAAATTGTTGCTATTTTATTAAGTGTTTAAAATGACAATTTCTCTACTTGCATTAGTTGTAACAACAATATTGCAACTGTTGGTTGGGAAAGGGGAATTAATTACTAGAGACTAGCATAAGATATCATGTCAGTTTTTATATAATCTTCATAATTCCATATGACAGTAATGACAATTGAAAGTGTTTTCTGTTAGCAATCAGAAAGGTGATACTTAGGCCAAATAAGTGAATGTAATTTTGCAAATTATTGCATGAACTACCTTTTGGATAGGAAGGAGATCTTGATACTAAATTAAAATATAAATATATGAGTCTATAACTGATTGATTAGTCCTAAAGAAAAATAATTAAAGAGTTAATATTAACCTAGAGGCAGTTTTTTTTATTGAATTTCAGAATTTGGATTTATAATTAAGAAAATGAAATATTTCAGAAATTCTAGATACAATTTTGAAAATAAATGTATTACAACACAAACAATAAACAACATGATATGTTAAAATATAATGTTTTAAATTTTATATCAATGTTCTAAAGCAAATTTTAAAAATATTTTCAATATTATGGTTCTCTCAGTTTTTTATTATTATTATTTTATTGTGGCCAGACACAGTGGCTCATGCCTATAATCCCAGTGCTTTAGGAGGCCGAGGCAGAAGAATTGCTTGAGGACAGGATTTTGAGACCCGCTGGGCAACATTAGTGGGACACTGGCTCTACTAAAAAAAAGGATTGTGGTAAGAAGACTTAACATAAAATCTACCTTCTTAACACATATGCAATATAGTATTGTTGACTACAGGTACAATGTTGAGCTGCCGAACACTAGAACCTATTCATCTTCCTTCAAGAAACCTGTTGATTAGAAACTCCCCGTTTCCCTCTCTTTCAAGCTGCTGGCAACCACCATTCCATTCCTTGATTTTATGAATTCAAGTATTTTAGATACCCTGTGTAAGTAGATTTATGCAGTATATTTCTTTTTGTGTCTGGTTTATTTTACTTAGCATAATGTTCTTAGGTTATATCCATACTGTCACACATTGCAGAATTCCCTTCTTTTTATAGGCTGAATAGTATTCTGTTGTCAGTATATACCATATATATTTTTAATCCATTTATCTGTTGATGAACATTTAGTTCTTTCCACATCTTGGTTATTGTTAATAGTGCTGCAGTGAACATGAAAGTGCTAATATTTCTTCAAGATCCTGATTTCAATCCTTTTGCATAAATATCCAGAAGTGGGAATGCCAGGTCATATGATAATTCTATTTTTGATCTTTTTGGGAAACCACTATACTGTTTTACCTAGCTACTACACCATTTTACACTTCTAACAACTCTGCATGAGCGTTACAATTTCTTCACATTCTCGCCAACATTTGCTATCTTTTGTTTTGTTTTGTTTTTGATAATAGCTAGCCTGACATATTTGAGGTGATATCACATTGTGGTTTTGATTTCTGAGAGGTTTGTTTTAAGATGACTCTATTATTGGTGCTATCTTATGCAATTTTTATCAGTGATTTGGATGAAGATATTCAGGACATGATAATCAAATATGTGAAGAAATAGCACAAATTAAAAATCTCCAGAGATCATGAGAGTCTGGAATGATGGGCTGAAACTATCAAAATAAAATGTAATGAAGATAATTCATTAAGTTTTATTTTGATAGTTTCAGCCCATCATTCCAGACTGTCAGGACCTCATCAACAAGGGTACCTGCATAATCAATGTTTGTATGCCTAACCCTGAATTGTACCCCACAACTTTATAATTAAAAAATTAAATGAAGATAAACATAAAGATCCACAAATTTATTCTCAAACAATTCTTCAAGTATAGGATGAGTATGACATAGCTAAAGAGTAGTAAGCATGAAAAATGTCTGGATGTTTGAATTGACTATAGACACTGAGTAATGAAATAGTTAAACGAAGCTAATATGAAGAACTCAAGAACATCAGAGTTGCTTTAAGCCCAGGAGCACATGGGGGAGTGGAGTAGTAGGGTTACCATTCTGCTTTATAGTATTACAAATAGATGGAAACTAATTATGCTTCCTGCTGTCCTTTCTCTTTCCATATTTCCACATTAGGATTGAGAGAGAAACTGACATGAGACTCGGGATAAGTCTGAAAGAATGCATTCAAGTTTAAGAAAAGAGTCAGAAAATTGGTCATTTTCATTATGTAGGGAGTATATATCATTTATTGATCACTTTTGTGTTCTTTGATTTGTACATTAAATTTAATCACCATTAGTATGTGTCTCATTAAGTCAACAAATGATGTTTTTTAACAAAAAAAATTTTAAAAATACAGATGTCAGGCTCATGTAATTCTGAGAAGAAAGGTTGTAGTACATTCTCATCATCTAAAAATACACCTTTTTTATTGTTGATTTTACCTTGCCTTCTGTATTAGGTCAGGGTTCTTCAGAAAAACAGACCCAGGCCGGGCACTGTGGCTCAAACCTGTAATCCCAGCACTTTGGGAGGCCGAAGTGAGAGGATTGCCTGAGCCCACAGGTTCAAGACCAGCCCGGGCTACTTGGTGAGATCGCATCTCTACAGTAAATCAAAAAGTTAACTGGGCGTAGTAGTGCATGCCTGTAGTTCCAGTTACGTGGAAGGCTGAGGCAGAAGGATTGCTTGAGCCCAGCAGGTTGAGGCTGCGGTGGCCTTGAGCATGCTACTACACTCCAGCCTGGGCAACAGAGTGAGACTCCAACTCAAAAAAAAAAAAAAAAAGATAAAAAGAAAAACAGACACAATAGGATATCTATAGCTATCTATACATATATATGCCAATTTCTTAAAATAAGACTCTCTCATTAATGTATGTGTATGTGTGTGTGTGTGTGTGTGTGTGTGTTTGTGTGTGTGTGTGTGTGTGTGTGTTTGTACAGAGAGAATATGCAGGGGTTGTCAAAAAATGCATACGTTTTTTAAGTATGACATTCACTCAAAAGATGGCATTAATCAAATGAATGTGACAGGCAGGACACTCAACGAAAATGGCAGAAGCATGGTTAAGCGAATGTCATACTGCACATTGCTACCATAATTTAATTCAAATTTGAAAACTAATATATAAATATCATCTCTTAAAATGTTTATACATTTTTGGCACCCCCTGTGTGTGTGTGTGTGTGTGTGTGTGTATGTGTGTATAAGTCCTTTCTGTATACATATACAGTCATGCATCATTTAATAACAGGGATGCATTCTGAGAAATGTTTTGTTAGGTGGTTTTGTCTTAGTGCAAACATTATAGAGTGTACTTACACAAACCTAGATGATATAGCCTACTGTACACCTAAGCTATATATTACAGCCCATTACTTTTAGGCTACAAACATGTACAGCATGTGACTATACTGAATACTGCAGGCAATTGCAACACAGGGGCAAGTATTTGTGTATATAAACTTATTTAAACCTAGAAAAGGTATAGTTAAAATAAGATATTATAATCTTATGGGAACATCATTGTATATGTAGTACATTATTGATTGAAATGTTATGTGCCACATGACTATATATGTATATGTATATGTAAACATCAATGTATATGTATACATATAAAGAAAGAGAGAGATTTACTTTGATGAACTGGCTCACATGATTATAGAGGTGCAAATTCAAAGTCTGCAAAGTAGGTAGGCAGGATGGAGACCCAGGGAATAGTTGCAATTTGCGTTCAAAGGCAGTCCCCTGGCAGAATTCACTCTTGCTCGGGATAGTCAGTCTTTGTTTTATTAAAGCCTTCAACTGATTAAATTAGGTCTAACCACAATATGGAAGGTAAGATCCTTTTTTCAAAGTCCACCAATTTAAATGTTAATCTCATAAAAAACAAAAACAAAACCCTTCACCGAAACATCTGGAATGATGTTTTACCAAATATCTGAGCACTATGGCCCAGCCAAGTTAACATACAAAATTAATCATCACACCTACTTTATTTCAAAGTTCAAAAGCCCTTCATATTTAAATCTCTGAGTTTGTTACCTAAATAAGAGACACCAAATCACTTGATGGAAGTGACTAGAATTGAAGGGATAGTATATAAGAATTAACAAAACCCCCTTTAAGATACACTTGAAAACCTCGAATTAGGACAACAATTTATTAATTTATTCAACAAAATATTTTCAGACATCTAAAATACGCCAGTCCAGCATCATGCTATACACGGAAGATACTATGGAGAGCATAAACAAGTGTGGCTCCTGCCCTCATGGAGTTATAATCTGGTGAACTGAGATAACCAGATATTAACCAAAGAATTACATAAATAAATGTAAAAATGTAACTGAGATGAATGCTAAGAAGTATATAGTGCTTTGGAATCTTTTTGAGACCTCAGTTCGAGTGCTTCAAAAGTGACACCCCACATATTGCTTCAGAATCTGGATCATACTGCAGGTGTAGATACATCTTTTCACAGGGGATGAAGTATAAAATTAGTAGGATGCTTATTTTTTATAAGGTAACATGCTAATTCTATGCGGATGACTCCCCACAAAAAATCAGGAGTAAGTATTCTAGGAATCCATTGACATCAGTGTACCAGTTAGTGTTGTTGTGAGAGGCTGTGTTAGGCAAAGGTGAATTTTTTTTATTTTTTTATTTTGGAGATTCTTTCAGGGCGTTTGCCCATTTCATGATAAGTGATTTACGAATGTACCTGCCCACACCACACTGAGTGTTCAGCAGTTTTTGACCCAAAACAGTATGACCCCTGTGTCCCACCTTCCCTATTTGCCTGATCTTGCCCCAGGGAACTTTTTTGTTTCCCTGGATGAAAAAAAGTCCTCAAAGGGAAACATTTTGCTGATGTGGAAGAGGTGAAACAAAAACGATAGAAGCACTAAAAGGTATCAAAATTGATGAATTCAAAAGCTGTTTTGAGCAGTGGAAAAAGTGTCTCAACAGGTGTGTTGTATCAAATGGAGTGTACTTAAAGGTGACTGAAGTTTAAACATGTAAGAATAAATACATATTTTTAAATAAATAAATTCCGAGGGCTTTTTTTTAATCCCGCATCATTACTGATTATACTGAGCTATATAGTGTACAAGAACCTTTTAACATGAAGACTGCAGGTCTTTCATTATGCCATTTAAATAATCATGTCACTAACTTTGAAATTAGGCTGTTAAAATGAAAACACATCATTTCACATGTTCCGACAAATTAATCCCAGGGGAAATCTCTTCAAATGGAATTCTTCAGGTTTCTTTGAACCGACATTTATAATTTCCCAGGGGAGAAAAAGTGAATGGAAAATAATCTACCTATGGAAGAGTTATTTAATTATACCTCATATGCTCAATATCTTGATTTACACAATTTGTTTTGAGATGAAAATGCTTGTTTTTTTCCTTAGCCTGAGAATATTATCATATTTTAAATTCTACCTTTTTAGTAAGCCATAAATGTGTTGGCTTGCTAAGTACCAAATATTGTGTTAGATATTGTGGATAATTACAAAAACAAAAAATCAAAAGCCTATGACATGGTTCTTGCACTTGACTTGTATGCAACGTTAGTGGGTATATGAGACTAGATTTTGATTAAGAATTAACAAGAATATGTAAGGGCATATTCTAAAGCCTAATAAATATTATTGACTGTCAATCATATTGAAATTCACAGACGGGAGATTAACCTCTCTTGTCCAGTAGTTTGAATAGCTTTATATGGGAAAAGAAACGAGCTAGGTAGCAAAGGAAGGAGAATTGGAGATTTTAGTCCCATTGTCTGCTTGCTCTTATACCCTGTAACAGAACCTAGCCCATCTATAATTCTAGCCACCATATTTTGTTCCACATGTTTGTTCCCTGTGACCCTCACCCTAACCAACTACATGATTGGCTATCTGACCCAAGAACAATCAATCCATGGACTGTTCATTGACCCATCTTGTAGACTGCTGCAAAAAGATAAGCTGGGTCAGCCAGATTTCTGGTCTCTGAATTTTTACTTAAGAATACTAACAGATTGAAATGATTAGTAAAGGAAGTCGATGTAGAGAATAGCTAGAGAGGCCATAGTGGCCATTTCCAAGGCAAATTTATAAGGGATCAGAAAATGTGAGAGGACAGAAAATTTGAGGAAGCAGGAAAACCTATTTGATAGAGAAAGGACAGAAAAAAAGAGTAAATGCACAGAGTAAAGTTGAAAATGAGAAGTGGAAAGATCATTATGACCCATGAGAGATAAACAGAGACAAGTCAATTTTCAAAGCTTCCTCAGGTACTAGTAACTGCCAAGTTACAGTCTTAGTTTTAGTACACATATTTCCTTACAATAAACTTCCCCACTACTTTACTGATATTACTTGGGTTACCTGCATTTATTGCGCTGTAAAGAATAAAATTAGAATAAGAAGTTTGTATTCAGATAAGTGTAGAAGATGAGGTAGTCAAAGTAGGAGGGAACAGCACAAGCCAATACACGCAGGAAATAATGAATGTAGTATGTTAGAAAGGCTGGTGAGATGGTCACTCTGGCAAATGTTAAAAGTATCAATGTGGTACATATACACAATGGAATATTATGCAGCCATAAAGAAGGGCAAATATATGGACCTTGCAGCAACTTGGATGGATTTGGAGTCGATCATACTCAATGATTTATCACAGAAACAAATAACTGAGTTCCATGTGTTCTCACTCATAAATGGACCTTGAACAATTATAATGCTATAAGAAAGTGATTGGCGGTAGTGGAAAACAATCAGGGGAAGAGGGGTGGGATTGGCAGTTTAGGGAAACTGCTAGGGGAGGGAGGGGCATACCTCATCAACAAGAGTACCTGCATGATTAATGTCTACATACCTAACCCTGAATTGTACCCCACATCTCTATAATAAATACATTTTTAAAGAAGGAGTGATAATATATGATTAGCTATATGGGATGGGCTCAAATTCTGGTGGCCTTGTGAAATAAGTTGAATAATTTGATTGAAATCTTGGCTGTTGTAATAGTCAACATCCAAGTGATATAAATGCAGTGTTGGAAGAAGGTTAATCTAGAAGGTAAATTGGCTGGAGCAATGGCACTTGCTAAGAAGCTACTGCAGGAATTCAAGCTCAAGGTAAGACATGGGTCACAAATGACAAATATATGGTAGTCATTCCACTGTCTTTCATTCTTATGCCCAATGTATCCATTGTTAATTGATTATGGCACTCTTATCTGTTAAAGGTGGGTTCACTGTAATGTAAACTTAAAAATTAAAAGGGTAAAAAAAAAAGGTTCAATACTTTTGAAAATAAAATAAAAACTTTTTGATTACCTCTCCCCACCAAAAAATACTGCTGTGAATATGACCCTTGTAAAACCTTAAATAAAATTTGTTTTTTACTGAAAAAAAATTTCATAGAGATATTAATTAATTAACTTTATGTAGAAACACTTGTCTTAGTTGTTTCAGAATCTTTGCTGAATTCCATGTTTTGGTGATACAAAGCTCAGATCAAATTTTCAACATATGGGCTCTACATGTGTGTTCCAAGACAGGCAGCTTTAATTTTCTTGGCACTTGTTCTTGTTTAGTGGGCTTTTCACGATAAGTGCTATAGCTGTGTGGACACTTTGTAGGCTGTGATGAAATGTAATTAGACAGCAATATCTTCTCAAAATCCTTCTTTATAACATTCACCACAGTGAGCACTTTATGGAATTGTTTTATCCTATAATATATGGCTCACTGTTTTTTTATCAATGAGAGAATGTTCAATTAAGTCATTTAAAAATATGTTATATTTTCCCAAGAAGAGGTATCCAAATTAAATGTCACCAAATCTAAAACATACGTTTTTCCCTCTTGGTATTGCTTTTGTTGCATTTTATAAGTTTTTGTACATTATGTTTTTGTTTGTCTCAAGATATTTTAAAATTTTCCTTTGTGATTTTTTTGGTTCATTGGTCATTCAAAACTGTTAATTTCCACATAATTATGAATTTTCCAGTTTTTCTACTGCTGTTGATTTATTTCTTCTCTCTCTCTCTCTCTCTCTCTCTCTCTCTCTCTCTCTTTCTTTCTTTCTATCTTTTTTTTGTTGTTGTTGGAGTCTCACTCTGTCACCCAGACTGGAATACAGTGGCATGCTCACAGTCACTGCAGCCTCGACCTCAACCTGCTGGGCTTTGGTGATCCTTCCACCTCACCAAATTGCCCAGGCTGGTTTCAGACCCCCGGGCTCAGGAAATCCTCTTGCCTCAGCCTCCAAAAGTGCTGGGATTACAGGCTGAGTCACCACTCCTGGCCTGATTTCTAATTTTATTCCATTGAGATCAGAAAAGATACTTGGCATAATTTCAACATTTTTACATGTGTTACGACTTCATTTGTAGCCTCACAGGTTACCTCTCCTGAAAAATGTTGTATATATGCTTGAGAAGAATATACATTCTGCTCTTGTTGATTGGGGGTTTCTGTATATGCCTGTTAGGGCCAATTGGTCTATAAGGTTGTTAAAGTCTTCCATTCCTTTATCGATCTCCTATCTGGTTGTTCTATTCATATTTGAAAGTGGAGTATTATAATCTACTATTATTGTGTTATTATTTATTTCTCCCTTCAATTCTTCCAATGTTTGTTTAAAATAATTTTAGGTGCACATATGTTTATAATTTATAATTCCTGGTGAATAGACACTTTATTATTTTATCATGTCCTTTATTTCTTGTTACAATTTTTTACTTAAAGTCTATTTTGTCTGATATAAATATGGCTATCCTGATTTCTCTTGGTTACCATTTGCATGGGTTTTTTTTTTATCCTTTCACATTCAGCCTATGTCTGTCTTCACACCTAAGGTGATTCTCTTGTAGATAGCATATAGTTGCATCTTGCTTTTTTATTCAGTCATGCTACTACTTTTGATAAGGGACCAATTCATTTATATTTATAGTAATTACTGATAGAGAAGGAGATACTATTGCCAGTTTGTTAATTGTTTTCTGCCTTGTAATTATTCTATCACTTTTTTTTCTTTTGCAGTCTTTCTTTGTGATGTATTGATTTTTTTTATTGACCTACTTTGATTTTTTTTTCTCATTTCTTTTTGTGTATTTTCTGTGTGTGGTAACTACGGCTCATATAAAACATCTTATAGTTATAACAATCTATTTAAAGTTGATAATTTAACTTTAATCATATAGAAAAACTCTACTCTTTTACATCTCTCTATCCCCACTTTATGTTAACAATATCACAAATTATATTTTTATTATTGTGCATTTATTAACATAATTTTATAGTTATTATTTTTATGCTTTCTTTCCTAAAAACTATTTTTAATTATTATGAAAACATAGTAATTGTGCATATTTATGGAGTATATGTGATGTGTAATGATCAAATCAGGTGATTGGGTTATCTATCACCTCAAGCATTTATGATTTGTGTTAAGAACATTCTAATTCCATTCTTCTATTTTAAAATATACAATAAATTGTTGTTAACTATAATTGCCCTATTGTACTACCAAATACTAGATTTTGTTTATTCTATCTAACTGTACTTTTGTTCCCATTAACCATCCCCACTTTATTTCCTTCCCTTCCCACTACCCTTCCCACTGGTTACCATCATTCTGATCTCTATATCTGTGAATTCAGTGTTTTCTTTTTCTGTTTTTTTTTGTCGATTCCACATGAGTGAGAACATACAATATTTGTCTTTCTGTGCCTAATTTATTTCATGAAACATAATATCCAGTTTCATCCATACTGTTGCAAATGGCAGGATTTAATTCTCTTTTATGGTTGAATAATATTCTGTTGTGTATATGTATCACTTTTTAAAATCCATTCATCTGTTGATGGACACTTAGATGCATTCCATATTTTGGCTACTGTGAATAGTGCTGCAATAAACATGGAAGTGCAGAGATCTCTTTAATATATTGATTTTCTTTCTTTTTTTATGTACCTAGCAGTGGGATTCCTGGATCATATAGCAGTACTATTTTGGGATTTTGGAGAAATTTCCATACTGTATTCCATAATGGTTATACTACTTTACATTCCAACCAACAGTGTATGAGAGTTCCTTTTTCTCTGCATCCTCTCCAGCTTTTTTAGTTTTGTCTTTTTGATACTAGACATTCAAACTGGAGTGAGATGATATCTTATTGTGGTTTTAATTTGCATTTCTCTGATGATAAGTGATGAGCATTTTTTCATATACCTGTTGGCCATTAGTGTGCCTTCTTTTGGGAAATGTCTATCCAAATATTTTGCCCAGTTATTTTTTAGCTGAATTATTTGGGTTTTGACTATTGAGTTGTTTTAGCTCATTATTAATTCCTTTTCAAATCAGTAGCTTGCAAATATGTTCTCTTATTTTGTGACTTATCTCCTCATATGTTGATTGTTTGCTGTGCAAAGCTTTTAAACTTGATGTTATACTAATTTTCTATTTTTCTTTGGTTGTCTGTGCTTTTGATGTCTTGCTCAAGAAATCTTTGCCCAGAGCAACAAAAGAATGTTAAAATGCCCATACTACCCAAAGCAAACTATAGATTTAGTGCAATCCCGATCAAAATAATAATGACAAACTTCATGAAAAATAGACAAAAATAGTCCTAAAATTCATATGGAACCACAAAATACCCAGAAAAACCGATGTCACCCTGAGAAATAAGAAGAAATTTGGAGGAATCACATTATGAGACTTCAAGTTATGCTACAAAGGTATAAGAACTAAACAGCATGGTGCTGGCATAAAAAAAAGACAGGCAGAAAAGAAGTAAATCCATGCATTCATTCTCAACTCATTTTCAACAAAGGTGCCATGAACATATATTGAGGAAAGGACAGTCTCTTCAATAGATGGTGCTGGAAAAGCTGGATATCCATTTGTAGAAGAAAGAAAGTTGATCCCTTTCTCTCAACTTATTAAAAAAAATCAAATAAAAATGGCTTTAAACAACCTAGAAGGAGGGGATTTCAAGATGGTATGGAGGTAGTTGGAGTGCATGAGTCTCCACATAAACGAATAGGTGTGGAGAGGAGTATTCCCCCTAGCGTGTTGGCAAAAGTTGTGTGAATGTCTGAGTGAAGACGTGGAAAGGAGAGGACTGAGACCACCTACTTAGCTACCCTGTGCAGCTGCTCGGACCTCAGTGCACTCTATGACCCAGAGGTAGGCACTATCTCTACAGTGCCACCCAGAAAGGAAAAAAAAGAAAAGGAATAAAGCAGTGAGGGTCACCTGCAGCAGGTGCTGCCTGCTGCTGCAGCCTTCATCCCAGATCAGACACCAGCAACAGGAACTGCGAGAAAACCCACCAGAGAAACTTGACCAGAGTCCAACCTAGGAGACACAGATGCCCCATCCTTCAACTGAAGCATTTTGCGGTCTGCTCCTATAGACATACAGTGGAAGAACCCAGCTCTAGATGACAGTGAAGTGGCAGTGAGTTTTAAAGTGACACAGCACCCTTTTTTACAGCTATCCATGAGAAGTGTGATTCAGGTGGGCAACATTCTGAGCAATAGGTATGGAGAAAGCCAAACATAAACAGATCACCTGGGGGCAGTTCGCAACCTTCCTCCAACTCCAGCCTTCACTCCACCCTCAACTCCACAGGGTGAACAGGGAGTTAGGTTTGAAGCATTTGCGTTCTGCACTGCAACCTAAGACCCCAGTCCCCACTCACAACTGATGAGTAGTGGTGATTTTTAAAGTGATCCTACACTCTTTTCCCAGTGATTTGTGAGACCTGTAACTCAGGCAGACAACATTATGATCAGCACAGATGGAGAGTGTTAAAAATAGATGGATCAGCTGGGGGCACCTTCAACTTCTCCACAACCACAAGTGGTAAACAGGGGGACAGATTTAGAAGTCGGAAAACTCCTTTTGAAACCCCCTTCTGAAACCCCTTCTGACACCTCCCTGCTCTGCCCCAAGCTAAGAGAAGCAGTGCCTGGATCATGCCTACAGGAAACCTAAAATCGTGAAACTGCCAAAAGAGGGTGCTCAAGGATTACATACTTTTATGTTTTTTTTTAATTTGGATTTTTTTGTATCTGCATGGCTCTACCTTTTTTATTTTTAATATAGCTTGTTGGGAGTGGGCATTTTGTTCTGTTTTACCCCTTCTCCTTCTTTCTGTCCAACAAGGCTATATGTGAGTGTGAAAATTTCTTCATATTATTGGTTTTAGTTTCTTTGGGGTTTATGTTTGTTTGTGTGCTTTTTTTCTTTCTTTCTTTTATTTTGTTTTTGTTACGGTTTTGGTTTGGATTTTTTCTCCATCTTTCTTTTTTCCTCTCTCTTTGCTTGTCTCCCTGTTTGGTAATTCATGTCTTTTTTCCTTCTCTCATTTGTTCTCTCCATTGTCATCCCCTTCACATTCTCTCTTTATTAACTCCTTTCCCTTCCCTCATGTCATTTTGTACCTGGGGAGATACATATGCTCCATTGTATGGACATAATGTAAGATGGTGGGAAGTGGAACCCTGGGGGCCAACACACTAATCAACAAACATTGTGATGATCAGACAGCTTTTGAATCTTAGCAGCCCATAACACACACTATTTAAATCTCAAATCTGCAAGGGAGTAGCATAACTCCCCTGCTCCAATCCAGCTCCAAAAATCAAACTAGCCCAGAGGGTTTATTCAAGGGAGAAAAGGGGGTTGAGCAAAAAGAAGTGAAAACTACTTCTTTTCTCACTGAGCAATGAAAGTAAAGAAAAAAGAAAAACCCACCACAAATGAAGAAAAACCAAAGAAGGACCACAGGCACCACATAAAGTCCAAAGAGAATAGTCCACGAATATACAGACTTCAGAACTCAAACAATGAAGAGAACCCAGCCCAACTGGTCTCAGATCACAAATGCAGAGATCAAGAAATGGATGGAAAAGATGAATAAGAACCAAAAAAAGCAAGATGAAAACATGAAAGAACTAATGGTTTAGATGAAAACTATAAAGAATACAGTAAATGAAATAATAAGCTGACAAACATTGCAAACAGAATTAACCAGGCAGAAAAAAGAATCTCAGAACTTGAAGACCAAAATCTGGAACTAACCCAATCTGTTAAAAACATAGAAAGGAAACTTTAAAAGACAGAACAAAGTCTTCAGGAGATGTGTGACTATATTAAGAGACCAAACCCAAGACTGGTAGGTATCCCTGAAGCAGATAAGAATGAGGGCAGCCTGGAACAAATATTCCAAGGGATCATCCAAGAAAACTTTCCACATCTCATCAGAGAAATGGCAATCCTAACACAAGAGATACAGAGAATCCCTGCGAGGCATCAAATAAAAAGACCAATTCCTAGACACATAGTAATTCACTTACTCAAAGTAGATATACAAGGCAGAAAGACAGAAAAGTCAGACTACCTACCAGGTAAGATCAATTAGAATAGCAGCAGATTTATCCACAGAAACATTGCAGGTTAGAAGAGACTGGAACCCAAACTTCAAAACACTCAAAGATAAACAAATCCAAACAAGAATTTCCTACCTAGCTAAGCTAAACTTCATCAATGATGGAGAATTAAAATCCTTCCCAGACATTCAATCCCTAAGAGTGTATACTGCCTCCAGATCAACTCTATAAGAGATGCTTAGGAAGGTATTAAGCACAGAACAAAGAAAAAAAGAACAACCATGTTCCTCTCAAGAATGCAAGAAAATGAAGAACCAATAAACCATACATCACAACTGCAAGATTGAAAACATACATAAATCAATCCAAAAATCAATAGAAAACCAACAAATAAACAAGTAAACAAACAACAACAAAGTCTTTAAGAGCCTCACAACAGGGATAAACTTTCACATCTCAATAATTATCCTGAATGTGAATGGACTAAATGCACCACTGAAAAGGCATAGAATGGAAAACTGGATAAAGAAACATGATACAACAATATACTGTCTTTAGGAGACCCATCTCAGAAGGGACACTCGTAGATTCAAAGTTAGAGGATGGAAAACAAATTTTCAGGTGACTAGAACACAAAAAAAGGCAGGAGTCATAATCTTAATATCAGACAAAACTATCAAAATTTAAAAAGAAACAGAGGATACTACATAATGTTAAAAGGTTCAATTTATCAACAAAAAATATTCCTCCTAAACATATATGCACCAAACACAGGAGCACCAGCTTTTATAAAACAGCTACTAAGTAAACTTAAAAAAGATGTTGACTCTAACACTATCATAGCTGGGGACTTAAATGCCCCACTATCAACTCTGGATAGATCATTGAGGCAAAAAATCAACAAGGAGATCCAGAACCTCAACCTAATGCTTGACCAAATGGATCTAATAGATACCCACAGAACACTTCACCCAACAATCACAGATTATACATTCTACTCATAAACTCATGGAACATGCTCCAAGTTCTACCACATCTTCAGCCATAAATCAAGTATAAACAATTTCATAAGATTGAAATACTGTCATGGACCTTCTCAGACCACAGTAGAAAAAAATACATATCAACACCAACAAGGTTCCCCCCAAAACCATAAAAAACATGGATGCTAAACAACTCCTGGATCAACATGGAAATCAAGGAAGAAATTAAAAGATTTGAGACAAATGAAAATGAAGAAACTTCTTGCTAAAACCTCTGGGATGCCAAGAAAGCAGTACTAGTAGGGGAATTCATATCTCTATGAACACATGAAGAAATTGGTAGGATCACATGTAACAGCCTAAAAATTTACCTAAAGGAGCTGGAAAAACAAGACCACCAAAACCCTAACTTCAGCAGAAGAATCCAGGTCAAAGTCCAAATACAGGACATAGAAGACAAAAATATAGAAAAAAAAATCAACAAAATAAAAAGCCGGTTCTTTGAAAAGATAAACAAGATTGATGGACCCTTAGCAAGAATGACAAGAAAAAGAGAGAAAATGCCCAAATAAACACAATTAGAAATGCAAAAGATGAAGTTGCAACTGATCCAAGAAATACAAAAGATTATTAGAGATTACTATGTACACTTTTATGGAAACAAACTTGAAAACCTAAGTGAATTTGAGGACTTTCTGACAACACACAACCTACCAAGTGTGAAACAAGAAAAAATTGAGACTCTAAATAGACCAATAACAACCCAAGAAATTAACTTCGTTATCAGAAAACTACCCACCAATAAAAATCCTGGACTAGGTGGTTTTTCAGCAGAATTCTACAAAACATACAAGGAGGAACTGATACCAATCTCATAGAAAGCATTCTAGTAATGAAGAAAGATGAAACTCTCTCCAAATCATTTTATGAAGCTGTCACATTGATAGTCAAACTGGGTAAAGATCCAACAAAGAAAGAAACTGCAGGCCAATATCCTTGATGGACATAGATGCAAAAATTGTCACCAAGATTCTAGCAAACTGAATCCAACAACACATCTCAAAAATCATCCACCATGACCAAGTAGGCTCCATCCTCAGAATGCAGGGCTGTTCAATATTTGCAAGACCATAAAGGTAATCAAATATATCATCAGATGTAAAAACATGAATCATATGATTATATTATTAGATGTAGAAAAAGCTATTGATAAAATCCAGCATCCCTTCTTACTAAAAACCCTTGAACACCTGCATAGATGGAACATATCTCAAAATAATAAGAGCCATCTATGATAAACCCACAGCAAATATACCGCTGAATGGACAGAAATTGGAAGCATTTCTCCTGAAAACCAGAACAAGACAAGGCTGCTCATTCTCACCCCTCCTTTTCATCATATTGTTGGAAGTCCTAGCTAGAGCAATTAGACAACAGAAGGAAATCAAGGATATTGAAATAGAAAAAGAGGAAGTTAAGTTATCCCTCTTTGTGGATGACATGATCCTGTACCTTGAAAACCCAAAAGAATCTGTCAACAACCTCCTTGCACTGATAAAGAACTTTGGCAAAGTCTCAGGGTATAAAATATATGTGCAAAGGACAATTGCATTCCAATACACCAACAATAAGCAGGCAGAGACACAAATAAAAAGCACAATCCCATTAACAACAGCTACAAAACAAAAAACAAAACAACAAAAGAATGAAATATCTTGGCATCTTCCTAACCAACGAAGTGAAACACCTTTACAATGACAACCAAAAAACACTACTCAAAGAAATCCAAGAAGACACAAACAAATGGAAAAATATTCCATGCTCATGGATTGTTAAGATGTCCATCCTACCAAAGGCAATCTACAGACAACACAATACCCATTAAATTTCCAATATCATTCATCTCAGACCTGGAAATGATAACACAGAGATTTCATATAAAAACATAAAAGACCACGAATAGCCAAAATAATCCTTAGCAAAAGATACAAAGCAGGAAGTACCACACTTTCAGACTTCAAACTGTATTATAAAGCTACAACAATCAAAACAACCTGGCATTGGTACAAGAACAGGCATACAGACCAATGGAACTGTATAGAGATTCTGGAAGCAAAACCTCCATTTCTCAACAAACTCATCTTCAACAAAGTATCCACCATTAACCACTGGGGAGAGGAGAACCTATTCAGTAAATAGTGCTGGGAAAACTGGCTGACCACATGCAGAAGACTGAAATAGGACCCCTACCTATCACCATCCACAAAAATAAATTCTAAATGGATCAAAGACCTAAATGTAAAGCCTCAAACTATAAGAATCCTAGAAGAAAATGTAGAAAACACCCTTATGGAAATTGGAATAGGCAACCAATTCCTGATCAACTCTCCAAAAGCGAATGCCATAACAGATGAGATAGACAAATGGCTCCTCATAAAACCGAAAAGTTTCTGCAAAGCCAAAGAAACCATCAAGAGAGTGGGGAGACAGTCCACAGAATGGGAAAAAAATCTTTGCCAACTGTATCTCTGACAAAGGTCTAACAACCAGGTTCTACATGGAACTCAAACATGCCGAAAGGAAAAAAACCAAACAACCCTATTAAAAATTGGGCAAAAAGATATGAATAGACACCTCTCAGAAGAAGACATATCAGCAGCCAACAGATACATGAACAAATGCTCAGCCTCACTAGTCATCAAAGAAATGCAAATTAAAACTACACTGAGATACCACCTAACTCCAATCAGGATGACCATCATCAATAACTCAAAAACAACAGATGCTAGAGAGAATGTGGGGAAAAGGAAACACTTCTACACTGTTGGTGGGAATGTAAACTAGTATAGCCTCTGTGAAAAACAATGTGGCTATTTCTAAAAAATCTGAAAATCGACCATCCAAATGACTCAGCAATCCCCCTCCTGGGAATATACCCAGAGGAACTCAAATCACTCTATGAAAAAGATACTAGCACATGCGTGTTTATTGCAGCATTATTCATAATAGCAAAAATATGGAACCAACCGTGCTGCCCATAGAAAGTGGATTGGACAAAGAAAAATTGGTACATTTACTCAATGGAATATTACACAACCATAAAGAAAAATAAAATTATGAACTTGGCAGCAACCTGGATGGAATTAGTCTATAATACTCAGTGATTTATCACAGAAACAAAGATATGAGTACCTTATGAATTCACTCAAATTGGACCCTGAACATTTATCATAATACCATAAGAAAGGGATTGGCAGTAGTAGGACACTGCTAGGAGAAGGGGGACACATAGCATCAATAAGGGTACCCACACTTTGACTGTATGATGAACACATATGTACTTAACCCTCATTTGTAGCCCACATTTTAAAAATAAAATCAAATTAATAAAATTTTTAAAATGTGTTAAAGACATATCTAAGACCTGAAACTATGAAACTACAGAAGAAAACTTTGGGAAAAACACTGTGCTTTATCTATTGTAATTACTTTATTACAGTATTTTATTGAAACCACTATAAAATTGTTTTCAGTAAAATATCTCTGAAAGGATTATTATGCAACCTTTAGTTCATATTAAAGATGTTTCTCCATTTTGCCACAGTCATCACATGAAAAGTAAACTAAAACTCCTGTTAAGCCACTTAAGACTTATCTATACCTTTCAAATTGGAGCAGATAACTAAGTCTTTCCCTCTCTGCTATTTTTTTAATTCTCCTCTTTCCTTCCTACCATCAATATATTTTTCTCCATATACATCTTAGTCTTTTTCACCACTGTGTAACCCTTACAACACACATCCCTCTATGCTTCCTCAAACTATATATCTCATTTCATCCCACTGTTCTCCATGATAAGTTAAAGAGAAGATAAATGATAGTGAAGTTCAATACTCTTTATCCAAGCCTTTCAAGGCTCAATTTATTGTCTACCTCACCATCATATTTATCCAAGGCCTAGTTCTGCATTCACTTTATATTTCCTTTCATCCCAATGTGGGTGTCATAGTATTCAGAATGATCAAGGACACTGAAAACACTTGCCATGTGAAAAACAGGCTAACTTCACTCTCTGTGTCCTAAATTTCCTTATAAGTCCAACTTGGAAAACTTAAGAAAGGTTTACTGAATTATTGTTATATGCCAAATTCTCTTTTTAACATTGTATATACATCATGCAATTTAATTTGTAGACAAAACACATAACTTAAGTGCTTTCAGTATTTCTTTTTTATAAATTAGAAAAGTGAAAATAAGGTAAGTTGTCTCTTGCCCAAGAACACACATCTAGCATGGGGTACAGTAAAAAGAGGTTCATCCATGAACAAAAAAAATTATTAGCCATAAATGAAGGATCATGATTAATATGATTCTGTGAATCTAAGTTTGAAAAATGCCTAAAATCGGCCTTTTCTTCAAGGACTTCTAGTTCCTTTCATTGAATAATAGTATTAGAAACAAATATCTGGGGAATAAGTGTGCTCATTGCTACTGGGTGTCATTGCTTCTAGGGCATCTTAGCTGACAAGAAATACATGTATATTTGTTATATACACATATTTACATATTCTGTATATACACATATTTACAAATATTTCTATTTGTTATCATCTGCATCTATATTAAGCTAAACACAGCCTCCTTTGCTTATTATAAGTTCCCATTTCAACAGCGAGAAATATAGTTCCAATCAACTGCCAGCTATTTACTTAATTTTTAAATTCTAGTACACATGTATATCAGTATTGGGATTGTTAACTTATGCCTCAATTATTGGAAAAATACTCTATCAGTTAGAGTTTTTGCTTATGAATAGTTTATTTCACCTTTAGTTTTACGTTTCCATCCCATTCCAAAGCTACATAGGTCAATAACTTGGTTCTCCATCCCTTTTAGTGAGATTGTTTCATGCACTTATAATAGTTAAATTGATTTGCCGCATTCTTCATTCCATGCTGGAATTCCTTGATCTCCTAGAAAATGTTTAAAATTTGGATGCAATTATAGATCAATGGAATAGAATTAAGATTCCAGAGGCAAAACCTCAATTTCTCAACCAACTCATCTTTGACAAGGCCTCCACCACCTACCACTGGGGAGAGGAGAACCTATTCAGTAAATGGTGCTGGGAAAACTGGCTGACCACATGCAGAAGATTGAAACAGGACCCCTATCTATCCCCATGCACAAAGGTTAACTCCAAATGGATCAGAGACCTAAATGTAAAACCTCAAACCATAAGAACCTTAGAAAATGAAGGAAATACTCTCATGGAAATTGGAACTGGCATCCAATTCCTGAACAAAACCCGAAACCCACAAGTCATAAGAGAGAAGATAGACAAGTGGGACCTTATTAAACTGACAAGCTTCTGCAAGGCCAAAGAAACCATCAAGAGAGCAGGGAGACAGCTGACAGACGGAGAAAAAGTATTTGCCAACACCAGGTCCGACAAAGGCTTAACATCCTGGATCTACAAGGAACTAAAACGTGCTGAAAAGAAAAAAACAAACAACTCCATTATAAAATGGGCAAAAGATATGAACAGACACTTCACAAAAGAGGACATCCGAGTAGCCAACAAACACATGAAGAAATGTTCAACCTCACTAATCATCAGGGAGATGCAAATCAAAACCACACTGAGATACCACCTAACTCCAGTCAGAATGGCAATTATCAACAACTCACAAAATAACAACTGTTGGAGAGGGTGTGGCGAAAAGGGAACACTTCTACACTGTTGGTGGGAGTGTAAACTTGTGCAACCTCTGTGGAAAGCAGTGTGGCGATTCCTACAAGCTCTAAATATCAACCTCCCACATGACCCTGCAATCCCCCTATTGGGAATATACCCTGAAGAACTCAAATCACTCTATAAAAAATATACCTGTACATGTACATTTATTGCAGCATTGCTCACAATAGCAAGAACCTGGAAACAATCATGCTGCCCATCAAAAGAGAACTGGATTAAAAAAATGTGGTACATATACATGATGGAATACTACGCAGCCATAAAAAAGAACAAAATCATGAATTTCACAGCAACCTGGATGGAACTGGAGTCTATAATACTGAGTGACCTCTCACAGAAACAAAGATCCGAGTATCACATGTTCTCACTCATATAATGGACCTTGAACATCCAATGTAATACTATAAGAAAATGACTGACGTTACTGTGAAATTATGGGGGGGGAGGGAGATGGGATTAACAGTAGCAAATATCTGTCTGGGAATGGGGAAACACCTCTTATCAACAGGGTGCCTGAATGAAATGCAATTGTACACCTAACCCTTAACTGTACCCCACAAAACCATAATAAAAAATATTGAAAAAAAAAAACAAAAAACAAAAGTTCACTGCAACAATAAAAGGATTTCTATAAAAATATAAATAAATAAAATAAACCTACGGTACTAAATTAAAAATGAAGATGTTTGGAGTAGAAGATATGAAAATCCATCTAACTGGTATTTGTAGCACATGCATCATTTAAATTTGATAACAATCAAAACACCATGTATACCCTGTTTGTGTGAGCTACATGGCTCTCACAAGCTCCCCACATAACCAAGCAATCAGGTTACCATGGCAGCCATCTTGTTCTCAGCTTCAGGAAGATTTTGACCCAGAGTCATTCTGAGATTTAGCATCATTTGGTTCTTATTAAATAGTAACTACTCTGGTGTTGTGATGGGAAAACGAAAATTTGCAGAAAGCTCTCCTCTGAAATCAATAAGAAGAACACCTGAATCAAAGAAAACCCTAAAATGAGAATGGTCACCACAGCCATGTTGGGATCACCACTATCCACAAGAGAAATGATCACTTTTCAGGACAATAGTACAGACACACACCAGAGTCCTTGACTTTATAGTGATCCTCTGGAGCTCATTAGTCTCTCTATGTTTCATTCTGAGCCCAGGCATTACAGTGCTAATTTTCAGAGTGTTTTGTGAGAAAGTGCAAAAGTTGATACCAATGAATTTTTAGCTAGGCTGACTGGAAAACTTTCTACTTATTCTAGTAGAAAGACTTAAGAAGAAAGGATATACAGTTGTTATTATGCACCATTGAGAAATTGTTTCTTTTCCACTTCTTACTTATTCAGTGAACACTCAGCATTATGTGAATACATGTCAAATTGTCCATCCAGCCCAACAATGGCATCATCAACACTTACCCACAAGGAAAGAAAACGTGTTGGAATGGTGTATGTCTGTGTCTGTGTGTTTGTTGTAAAGATATTAATATCTTGAACTTTCTCCTTCTGAGAAATGGTAGAAAATGTTGTGTGAGGAAAGACATTCTCCATCATGATTTGCTGTCTTTTCTGTAATGAACCTCTGGCTTCCTCTGTAATAATGGATACCTCCAGAACATGTGGGAACACCTCTGTTTCTCAGTTTTGTTTTCCCATCATCACTCATTGCTGGAGTTACAGATTGTTTCTGAATAGCAAATCTATTCCAATTTTCATTTTTTATATCTATCAGCTACCTTTCCTACCCTTCATTGGGCCAGGCTTCCTGTTTTCCATGCAGTTCCCCATGTGGTCATCTCCTAGATGTGAATGACCAGGCAACCCATACCAGCAGCCCTATGCTGTATAGTATGTGGTTGCACAGAATCAGAGACTCGCGTTTCAGAGGAGGAAGTCGTGGTCTCACAATTAATGTGAATAATGGCAGGAAGAAATCTTTTAAAATAGTTCTTAAATTGGTGATCAGGAAAAAAATGCTATGGGATTTAGGAGTTTGTGGTTTATGCATGGTTCTGGAACTATTTTGCCATTTCTCAATTTCACAAAGTGGTAAGTTTCTCCTTTCTACATATAAATGCGTATGTATAAGGTTAAAAATCGAATCCCTAAATATATGCTGGGGGGGGGAGTGCAGATACCCAGGGTAAGGAGATGACAAGTAAATAGGAAAGAACTGACATTTTGTTTCAAGAATTCAAAATTTCTCCTTAATTGACTCATAAGTTTAATTTATCAAAAATTTGAGTATCTTCTCATTCAGAAACTCTTAAGACTTTCTTAACTTTCTCGAAGATTTCATCTCTAAAATAAGAAGAAACCCTGTGAATATCCTAAAGAATAAATCCTAAATATTTTTACCAATATTGTATTACTTTGGCCTCAAAATTTCATAATGTGTGGTTGCTCAGTCCCACATTCACTCCTTAGTTAATCTGTTAAATCTTTATTCAGTGGCAACTTTGTGCCAGGCATTTACTCAACTCTGAGGACTCCAAAGAGAATAAGGAGCTCCTGTCTGGTGGGAAAAGCAGACAGGAAACAAAATTTCAAATGTAATGAGATATTTAGGAGTTATTGCACAGGAATACATTAAGAAGCGAATGCATAGGAGGGAGAAATCCACCAGGATTGACTGGGACAGATTGGCTTTTATTCCTGTGAAGTTTTCCCTTGTGTTGGGCCTTTCCTTTTGTCTATTTAGGGCTGTTTGCCTCCAAGTAAGCTACTACATCTAAACAATTGCTCTGTGTAATTCTGAAGCAGATGTAAAGTGGCTTTTATCATAGGTTGCACGGTGACACTTTTCTTCAGGCCCAGCCTCCTGTTGCAAGAATGGGAGCATGTATGTGTCATGTCTAAGCTCATCGATGACCAAGACTCACCCTAGAGGAAGGTTTTTCAAATTGTGTCACATCTTACTCCATGATCCTAAAGTCAATTAGTTGGCCGTGTTGTCACTTTTAGATGCTCTTGAATAGAATATGTCAAAAACATGGCAAGTATGAATATGGGTATTGGTTGGTGACATTTTTATTTCATGTCCAACATGGGCACACATGTGTGTGCTGGGTCAGGATGGGAGCTGTAAGTCTTCCCATTGGCTGTGATTTTAAAAGGCTGAAAACTCAGGTTTGGACTTTGAGTTCCATTTCTGGTTGTTTACCATTTTATTGACAAGAACTCATGCAGTACTTGTTTCACACTAGGGAGTTAAGTATTGTTGAGTAAATATTGTTGAATAAATCCTATCTGAAACACACACACACAAAAAATTTGGATGCATTAAGTTTTACTCCTTGTTTTATAAAGGCCTATGGGTTTTGACAAATGCATACTGTCATGTATCTACCATTGTATTTCCAAACAAAATAGTTTCACCACCATATAAAAAAACCTCCTGTGCTTCCCCATTTAATTCTCCCTTTCTCCTCCTGAACTGTTAGCAACCATTAGTATTTTTACCATCACTATAATTTTTCTTTTGTTTCAGAACGTCATATTATTGAGATTATAAATATATGGCCTTTTCAGACTGACTTCTTTTACTTAGCAATATACATTTAAGATTCATTCATGCCATTCCATGGCTTGATACCTTGTTTCTTTTATTGCTGAAAAATATTTCATGATATCAGTGTACCTTAATTTGCTTATCCATTCATATACTAAAGGACATCTTGATTACTTTCAATTTTTTAAATTAGGAATCATGGTGCTATAACATTTGCATGCAGATTTTATGCCAACCTAAGTTTTCCAATCACTTAGGCAAATACAATAGACTGGAGCAGGAAAAAAGGAAGGTGAGCTCAAGACATCTTATCTACCATCAAGTAAAGGAGTGCCCAATAAATGAAACACAAGCCTGCAGTGAGCTATGATTATGCCACTGCAATCCAGAGAGAGACCGTATCTCAAACAAACAAACAAACAAACAAACAAACAAAGTGAACCAAGCCCACAATAAACTGAACCAAGTCCACAATAATGGATGGCATGTCAAGGGGACACAGGAACTGAAAGACATCTAAATGGACAAAGCTGAAATAATTTGAGTAATAAAATAAATAAATTTGCAATAGATTATAACTTAAAGTAAAAAAGAAATACACGTGAGTCCATACTGGTATTTTAAAATGACTGGATAAATAAATAAATGGGAAAGAAGAGTCAAGTCTTTTGTGCAGAAAAAAAATAATTTTTTTAAAGGTAGCTACTTCTCCCTCAAGGAGGGGGAGCATAGTTCCATATTCCTTCAGTAGGATGTGTACATAGTGACTTCCTTCCAAAGAGTACAGTATGGAACACAGGAAAAGAATAACTCTGGTGGAGAAACCCGACAAATGTTACCTCAGCCAAATGATCAACGTCAGCATCCACAGTGAAAGTAATGTCTGTATTATGTGCCTTTGATATGATGTGATGAAAATGGCACTTTGCCTTTGTGTTCTTCTTATTCCCACAATCTCATATAGAAAGTATTGGTGTTGACAACCATACTTGTTCTTCATTGGCATACTCTAAGTGGAGACACTCTAAGTGTGTAAAAGCATTTTGTGGGATATATGAGTCACCTCATTTCCCTACTGGTATGGCAGTAGCAAAATGGGTGTTAGGGTAATAATATATTGCCACATTTTATCTGGTCTATTGGTTTGAGGATACGTGGGAGAAATAGGGACACATACCTTTAAGGGTATTGAAAAAGATTGAACTCCAGGCTCCTTTATGCAACTACTTGCTTGGTTTCTTCATTAGAATGTTGAATAAGCATTAGAAACTTAACATGTTCAAAAATATTTCCATCTCCTCACTTCCTCTCCCACTATCTCCAAAATTGCCATCTCCTCCTCAATCTTCCTCATCTGACTGATTGGAAATACCATTTGCTCAATCGAATTACTTACTCAATTCAAGAAGCTTAGTCAATTTAAGAATTGTTCTCAATTTAGGTACCTTAATTTCTTTTTCTAGTTCATTCCCTATATTGAATCCATCAGCAATTCTTGCCAACTATATTGTTCCAAATTCCACAGATACCTACCTTATTTCCCAGCTTCTATCACCTTACATGTGCGTTACATTCTTACTGATTCCCTGCTTTCACTATTGCCCTCTTACAGTCTGGTCTTCACACAAAATCTGGAACAATTTCTTTCTTTTTAATGTGTATTAAATCATAACACTTTTTTGCTCAAAGTCCTCTAATGACTTTTTATCACAGTATAAAATCTGAACTCCTTCTCATGGTTTACAGGACCCTGTATGATGTGTCTTCATTCCTAAGCAATTTTTTCCATTTTCAATTGCTCTCTAGGTGGTGACCTTGTTGTTGCTCCTCAAACACAGTAATTCTGCTATTCCTTGAAATATCTTCCTTTGCTTTTCCCTAGATCTTCACTCAGCTGACTTCTAATTGTTCCAGCTCAAATATTACTTCCTCAGAGAAGTTTACTTTATTTGATGTCATTCACCCCCAACCTGCAATAACCTTTTATCACAGCATTGTGTGTTATTTTCTTCATAGAACTTACTGACATCTAAAATAATAGTATTTATGTGGTATTCCTAATGAGACTAGGAGTTGGCAACAGTTGGTATGAAACACCTTTGAAGTTTCCCTGAGGGAAACACAGCATAATAAAAAAAAAATCATAGGATTTGGAAGGAGACAGACAACTTTAAATCCCAGTTTTATTAGCATCTTAACGTCAAAAGGTCAGTGTGAAGATTAAATATGATAAAATTAGTGCCTTAGTATACGGACCAATACATAGTAGGTGCTCAGTTTTCCTTTCCCCAAGATTCTAGTATTTTTCACCTCAAAACATCAGCTCTTTCTTCTAATCTTCTGGCCTAATCTCATTTCCTCATGCTCAGATAAAAGGCCACTGGAAAAATGTCCAATGGTATTGATTTCTTTTGAAGTTTCTTCCAGTTTTCTCAATGCAAAAAGAGGGCAGCAATAGTCCTTACATAATAGGATGCTTTTGAGAATAAAATGTGAGAATGCAAATTGAACTCATAAAATAGTGCCTAGCATGTAGGAAACACTCAGCAAATTGACACTTGTTTTGCCATTAAACACGTCTTTAAAAAAAACGAAGCTAGAAAGAAAATTATGGGTTTTCTACGACAAATGGTGGATCCTTCAGAGGGTCTCATGTGTTCAATATTTGTTTGGTGGAAATTTATAAAATACAAACTTCGTGAACTCACCCCTGGGCTATCAGATTCCATAGGTACCAGATGTGGTCTATTTACTAAGCTCTTGAGTTGATGCTGATGTTTATAGTCCACAAATCACACTTAGAAAAACATAATAAAAACAGACACATTTGATTTTAATCATCACTGAGATCTGCAGCAACCAAGTGAACACCTAATCAAGAAAAATCCACAGACAAAATGATAGAAAATTTTGGAACATTTTTCCTTGCCTCTGCCCCAACCTCTCTCCAGTGTGGTATGGCCAGGAAGAAGTGAACCAATTTCTGTTTTTCTTTCTTGGGACAAAAGAAAAAGAGTAAAACTTGTTTGCAACATCCTTTCCTGTCTGTAGGCTTCCGTGGGCTTTATGAATTGCCTGACTCAGATTCTAGACCGGAATGATGGTGGCATACTTTGAATCTCAGGTTGGAAGCCAAGGAAGGTAGTAGTGGCCATTATGGTGCATGATAACTGCAAGGAGACTACAGATTTGCAGACATATGAAGCCAAGATAGTAAGGACAGATGAATGCAATAGAGTATCTAAAGCCCCAAGAAGAAGCAGAGGTGAGAGTCCGAGGGAAATTAAGCCATTTAGAACAAGTTTTGTATATAGGGAAACTGGGAAAACTGCACTCACACAGGCCTAGATAATATACATTCCAGAAAAGACTGAAGAGAATAGGTTCTTCCCTAACACAGAACCAGTATACAAAGACTAGAAAAGGTGGATATTTTCTCAAATGCTCAATCTTCAACAACAACAACAAAAATCATAGTGCATACAAATAAATAGGAAAATATAGCTCATTAAAAATAGAAACCAACCTAGGAACCATAGCATGTAAACTTGTTAGACAAAAACTTTAAAAAAATGTCTTAAATATGCTAAAAGAGCTAAAGAAAGAAATAGCTCAATAAAATTAAGAAAATGATTATGAACAAAACGAGATATCACAAAAGGGATAAATGAACCAAACACAAATTCTTGACATAAAAATAAAATAACTAAATGTAAAAATTCAATGGAGAGTTTCAACATCAGACTCAAATAAGCAGAAGAAATATATGAGAGAACTTAGTGACAGGTCATTTGAAATTATTGCATGTGAGGAGCAGAAAGAAAAAAAGGACAAAGAAAAGTGAGCAGAGCCTAAAAGAATTATGGGACACCCAAATGGACCAATATATATATATATTATGGGAATTGCAGAGGAAGAAAGTAGTGACAAACTTATTTGAAGATATTATGGTTGAAAACATATGAAATTTGGAAGAGATATGAGTATGCACATCTAAGAATCTCCATGAATTCTAAGCAGTATAAATCCAAAAAGACCTAGACTGACGCAAATTATAATAAAACTGTCAAGAGTCAAAACAGAGAATCTTGATAGCAGTAAGAGAAAAGTCATATGTGCTCAGACATCTCAATAAAATTATCAGCTGATTTTTCAGCAGAAATCTAAAAGGCTGGAAAACAGTTGGATGGTGTATTTTAAATGCTAAAAGATAAAACTGCCAACTGAGAGTCTATATCATAAAAAACTGTCTTTCAAAAATGAAGGTGAAATTAAGACATTTCAGGATAAACAAAAGTTAAAGTAGTTCATTATCACTTGGCCTGTGTTACAAGAAATGCTGAAGGGAATTCCTCAAGTAGAAGTTAAAGTATTCTAGAGAATAACTCTAAGTCATATAAAAACATACATTTATCTGGTAACGGTAAATACATTATAAATTTTTTAAAAAACAATATTATTGTAATTTTTGTTTTTAATTCCACATTTTGTTCTTTGACAGAATTAAAAAACAAAAGTATAAAACATTAGTATAAATCTATTCCAATGGGTACACCACATATAAAGTGCAACTTGTGACATCAGTAACATAAGAGGAGGCAGAGGGTTTTTTTTGAAATATACTTGGGTGCTTATGTCAAAGGGGGCAGAGTCTTAGAGTAGTAGGGATTTTGTATGTTACTGAAGTTAAGTTGATATCAGTTTATAATCAATTTTTATTACTTTAAGATGTTTTTATAATTCTCAGATAACCACAAAGGAAATATCTGAAAATATACAAAAAAGAGAAATAAATCAAAATGTATCACAATAAAAAATCAACTAAATAAAAAAGGCATTAGGAGAGGAAATGAAGGACCAAAAACTATAAGATATAGAGAAAACAAATATAAAAGTGGCAATAGCAAGTTCTTCCCTATCTAAAATTACTTTATATGTAAACAAATTAACCTCCACTATTGAAAGACATACATTTTTAGGATGTATTTTTAAGAAGGATCTAACTGCATGTTCTGTAAAAGTGATTCACTTTAGATCTAGGGAGAAGCATAAGTTAAAATCAAAAGGATGGGAAAAAAATTTATGCAAATAGTAACCGAGAGAGAGAAGGGGAGGTTATACTAATTTCAGACAAAATAGGTTTTAAGTTTAAAAAGTTACTGAGGAAAAGAGGACATTATATCATGATAAAAGTGTCAATCCACCAGGAAGATACAACTATTATAAATATATGTATATCCAAGTCAGAGTACTTAAGTATATGAAGTAAACATTGACAGAACTAAAGGATTACATAGTCAGCAACAATAGTAGGTGACCTCAATACCCCACTTCCAATAATGAGTAGAACACCTAAGCAGAAAATCAGGAAAAAAATCAATGACTTTAGCAATTCTAAAACCAACTAGATCAAATAGAAATCTAGAGAACATTCAGTGCAACAACAGCGAATATCCATTTTTCTCAAGGTCACATAAACAATCTCCAGAATACACTATAATGCAAACCTTAAGACAAGATTCAATACAGTTAAAAGTATTCAAATAGTAAAAAGTGTAATTTCTAACTATATTGGAACAAAACCGAAATTCAATAGCAGAACAAAAACTAGAAACTTTGCAACACATTCTTTTTCTTTACTTTTTGAGTTGAGATTTATTTTGTTACCCAGGCTGGAGTGTAGTGGCATGCTCACAGCTCACCACAGCCTCACACTCCTGAGCTCAAGCAATCCTCTCACTTCAGCCTTTCAAGTAGCTGGGACTACAAGTGAGCACTACTATACTTGACTAATTTTTAAATAAATTTCTGTACAGTTGAGGTCTCACTATGTGGCCTAGGCTGATCTTGAGCTCCTGGACTCAAGTAATCCTTCTTCTTTGGCCTCCTAAAGTGCTGAGATTAAGGTGTGAACCACCACACCAGCTACAACACACTTCAACATTCAATAAGTTATAGCAGAAATCAAAAGGGAATTTATAAAAATTTTTGACATAAAGGAAAATGAAAACATCACATGCCAACACATATGGAATGCAAATTAAGCATGATTAGAGGGAAATGTATAGCTGTAAAATATCTGCAGTAATAAAGGACAACCTGTGTTTACTCTCCAAAGAACTAGAAAAATAAAATACCCGAAACAAATGGAAGGAAGAAAATAATACAAAGTGGATATAAACTAGGAAATAGAAAAACAACGATAGAGAGAATTCATCAAACCAAAAGTTTTTTCTTTGAAAAGATTAATACAATTAATAAAAGCTTAGTTAGGCTAACCAAGAAAATGAGAGAAAGTTCAAATTATGAAATTAAGAATTAGAGAGATTATTACTATTGATCCTACAGAAATAGAAAGCATTATAAAGAAATACTATAAATAATCAAAAGCTAATAACTCAGCTAAAATACATGAAATACTCAAAGCCTAGAGTGAAGCAAACTATAATAATGGCCACAAGAAGAAATAGAAAATCTGGATGTACCTATAAATGCAAAGAGATTGAACTTATATTTTAAAATTTCCCACAAAGTGAAGCCCAAGGCAAGATGGCTTTAATTATTAATGTTATCAAAATTTTAAAGAAGAATTATCATGAATATGTCATCAAAAATATGTAAATAAAAATTAACAAGAACATTGTTCACAATAGCAAGAACCTGGAACCAACCATGCTGTCCATCAAAAGCGGACTGGATTTTAAAAATGTGGTACGATGGAATACTATGCAGCCATAAAAAAGAACAAAATCATGAATTTTGCAGCAACCCGGATGGAACTAGAGTCTATAATACTGAGTGACCTCTCACAGAAACAGAGATCTGAGTAGCACATGTTCTCACTCATATAGTGGACCTTGATCATCCAACGTATTACCATAAGAAAATGACTGACAGTTGTGGGAAACTATGGGGGGGAGGGGAAGGGAGATGGGATTAATGGTAGTAAACATCTGTCTGGGGGCGGGGAGACACCTCTTATCAACAAGGGTGCCTGAACGAAGCATATTTGTATACCTAACCCTTAACTATACCCCATAATATCATAATAAAAAATATTGATTATAAAATAAAAAGAAATCACCTCAAAACTCATTCTACTTCCCTGATTACTAAGCCAGACAAAGACATCACAGGAAAGAAAACTAAAGAGCAATATTTTTAATGAATATATATCAGAAATCCTAATCAAAATACTACCAAATTGAATTAATAGACATATAAATAAATTACACACCATGACCATGTGAGATTTATCCAAGAAATGAAAGGTTGGTTTACCCTATAAAATATATCAATGTAACACAACATATTAATGGAAAGAATCATAACCACCTGATAATTTCAATAGATACAGAAAAAGCATTTGGAAAAATCCAACAAGATTTTATAACACAAACACTCAATAAACTGAGAATGAAAAGAACTTCCTCAAATTGATAAAGACCATTTATGGAAAACTCACCACATCATACTTAAAGTTAAAAGATTCAATGCTGTCCTTATAAGATCTGGAAACCAGGAGCAAGACAAAGAAGACTACTATCACCATTTCTAATGAATATTGTACTATAGATTCTAGCTAGGGCAATCAGGCAATAAAAAAAAATCAGATTGGAAAGGAAGAAGCAAAATTATCTCTAAAGCTAAAAGCTAAGGAATGTACCAAAAAAATTACCAAAACTAGTAAATGAGTTTATCAAGGTTACAGGGTACAAGAGCACTATATAAAAATAAATTAGAATTCTATACACTAGCAATAAATAATCTGAAACTGAAATTAAGAAAAAATCCATTTAAATTGGTATCAAAAAGAATAAAATACCTGAGAATAAATTTAACAAAAAAAGTGCAAAACCTGTACTTTAAAAAATACAGATATTTTTGGAAGAATTTAAAGAAGACCTAACTAAATGAGAAGATAGCTCATGTTCATGGAACAGAAGATTCAAAACAATTGAAGTGGCAATAGTCCCCAAAGTGATACACAGATTCAATTCAAATCAAAATTTCAGTTTGATTTTTACAGTAATTAATACATGTTCCTAAAATTTATGTGGAAACCAGGGATGCAGAATAGACAAAATAGTCTTGAAAGAGAAGAACAAATTTGGAGAACTCAAGCATCCTGACTTTAAAATTTACTACAAAGCTACAGTAATCAGAACAGTGTGGTACTGGCATAAGACTAAATCAACAGACTACTAAGAGTCCAGAAATAAACTCTTATTTTCATAATAAATTGATTTTTAACAAGAGTGCCAAGACAATTTAATAAAGCAAATGTCAGACTTTTTAAAAAAAGTAACATTGGACTCCTTTCTTATGTCATACACTAACATTAACTCCAAATAAATCATAGACCCAAACAATATAAAACCCTTAGAATAAAATATACTAATAAATTTTCATGACCGTGGAAAAGAATCACTTTAACTAATCAAAGTCGTATAAAATACAACACGAGAAGCATAAGTGAAAAAACAGTGACAACAACAACAAAACACAAATAAACAGAGCCTCATCAAATTGAAAAAGAAATTTGTGGTAAACTTACTTCATTGTGACTTTTGTTGAAAAGGTAACTTCCTGAATGGGACACAATTTTTTAAATTATATATCAGATAAGTTACTTTTTTCAGAATATATAAATAACTCTTACAACCCCCAAATAAAGACACATAATTAATAAATGGGCAAATTTCAGCAGATATTTATCCAAAGAAGATATACAATGATGAAGAACTACATGAAAAGATGCTAACCATCACTAATAATTAGGGAAATGCAAACCCAAACCACAATGAGATACTATGTTATACCCATTACAGTGTTTATAATAAAAAATGAAGATAATTAAATAATTTCAAAAGACAGCTGACTATAGACGTTTCCAGAGTGCCACATCCACTTAAAAAATTAAAATAATGTTTAGACAATTACACTTTTAAACATATTATCCAAGAGGAAAATGCGAGTGCAACAGAAAAGTGAAAGGAAATTCCAAATTCTAGGAAGGAGAACGAGAGCATGTGGACTATCTGTGTCAGGGACCAGCCAAAAAGCAGGAGTGACTCATCAGAGTGGGAGAAGGTGAGTTGAGTGCCTTTCTGCAATTCACTTTTCCACTGGAGAATCATGCAATCCAAACCACAGGACAGCACCCTGATCCTCCTAAGCCCTGAATCTAGGGAATAGCCAGGAGATTGTGGAAAGGAACCACTTTAGGAAGTGTAGCACAAAGTCACTGGGATGGCATTCTCCATCATAGCTCTTAGTGAGCTGTGCTGGTCCAGGGAGCTAGTAGTGCTGCCAGTCTTTGGCACTGGAGAAAGCCAAGCTGGGACTTGGGGAATAGGAGCTCAAGTTGGGGGAAGAGTTCCTGCAGCCAGAAATGAGAAATGACCATGGTGTGGGCTCTGGTTGCTGGCATTAAAACTGGGTTCCTCTCTCCTTACCCTCCTAGAAAACTGAACAGGAAAAGAGTTTGGCATTGACTTGGGTAGGTTTTCTATGACTTGGGACTGTGTTGAGACTGGAAACAATCACAATGACTGATTGAATAGCCTGATCAGCTGCCACAGTTGGGACAGGAGAGGGAGAGCCACTAGGACTGGAGTATGAGAGGAAAGCAGGTCATACTACCATCAGCCAAAGCTGTGATCACTGGTACCATTTCTTACTCCCTCTGCTAACAACTTGGTGCAACAGCAGTCACCCCTAACCCAAGCATTTTGCAAGGGGCCTGAAGACTGCCTTGTTACTCCACTGGGGCTGTTGTGTGCACCTGCCATTGAGAAACTTGAGTGCAGGCCTGTCTAGTCCAACACTGTCCAGCTCTGCTTCTCTTCTGATACAGAGCAAGGGATCCAGGTTCCCAGGAATCCAGGTTTCACAATCCATAGCATCACCTAGGACACCTGAACAATTTGCCAAGAAAACAGAGTTTGAGCATAAATCCTACCACTACAACTGCAGCTGAAGCTTATCCAATAACAACACCTACTGAGTTAGAGGCCAGCTCACAAAGTCCATCCCAGCTGCTAACATAAGTACACACAACAGAGTTCAGGAGCAAGAAGAGCTTCTTACTATAGAATAAACCAAGATATAATTTTCTCAGTATCCAGAGAGGAACAGGACCAGCAGCATGTTCCATGACTCATCAAAGAAGCAATAATAACCACATAGTGCAAAGAAGAGAAAAATCAATCAACCTAAGTTAGAACAAGCCAGACTTTTGCCTGGATCACAGCACAAACCACAGTCAGCCTCCAGATACAATGGGGAAGGTGAGTGAGGGGAATTCAGTAACCCTGCACTCCTTCAACAAACTTGGAGGGCCAACTGAGCCTTGCAGGACTCCAGTCCCGCATGAAAGACTGCCTTACCCACAGCAGTGCTCTGAGGGAAGCCACATGGAGTGGTGCAGGACAAAAACGTCCCTGGACAGTACCAGCTACCATATTCCAGGAACTCAACACTTGCTTGTGGCTACTTTCTAGCTGGCCTAGGAGGGGATGAGCCCCAAGAGCAAACTCCACAGTGGCAAGCAGTTCCCAACTGAGGTGAACTTCTGTGAGAATACTTGAGACCCTGAGACCAACTGAACATAGACTTTCAGATCACAGACTGCCTGAGGTTAAGGTGGGGAGCTGGGGGGACTCATTGCCCAAGCAACCTTTCATTACCAAAGTAAACTATTTTGTGCCCCCTGAACAATAGCATTACCTCAGTGGCCAGGGACTCTTTCCCCATCCCCACTGGGATAGCCAATATTGTACAATGGTGGGGAGCTTGAACTTGTGTCCCTTGCCCCCCTTGAAGGCTCAAGATAGACAGAAAACTTGGGTAATCCACACAGCCCTGCCCACTGCCTAGTTTGGCTAGGCACTTCCTTGGAGCAACACACAGTGAGTAGAAAGCCCATAGACATCTATGTGGCTGGCTCTTTCCCACAGGCAGCATCTACTGGTCAGAAGACTACAGCACAACCCATCACATACTGTGTAATACCTTAGCTTTAGGGAAGGTCTGATCCCAGATGCCATCTAACACCACTGTTTAAGACTTTTCAATAACTTAGGACACTTTTAGCCACTGTAGGCACCTAGAACAGGACTGACACGACTGGAAATTGAGAAACTCACCACACCAAGGCTATATAAAACTAAGGGAATCCTACAGTGTCTATGTCAGCTCTCTGCCAACCTCAAATAAGAATAAATAGTCTACCAAAATGAGAAGGACCAAGAAAAAAAATGATGATATGAAAAAATACAGTTGTTCAACACCCCTAAAAGACAATACTAACTCTTCAGTCATAGACCCTAACAAAAACAATTTTTTAATGCCAGAGATAGAATTCAAAAGGTTGATTATAAAATTGCTCAATGAGATTTAGCAGAAACTTGAAAAACAACATAAAGAAATTATAAAAAACTATCCAGGACATGAATTAAAAAGTCTCTAAAGAGATAGACACCTTAAAAAGAAAGATGAAGTTCTGGAAATGCAAGAATCATTTAGGGAAGTTCATGATTCAGTGACAAACTTTAACAGTAGACTAGAACAAGTAGAAGAAAGGAACTCAGAACTTGAAGACAACGGTTTCAAGTTAATCCAATCAGACAACAACAAAGAAAAAAGAATCAAAAGAATGAAACACAGCCCCTAAGAAATGTAGGATTATATAAAAGTCCAAATCTAAAAATCACAGAATTTCCTAAGAAAGAAGAGAAAACAACCTATTTGAAGGAATAATGGAGGAAGTTTTATCTGGCCTTGTCAGTTATTTAATCATTCAGATCAAGAAGCCCAAATAACTTGCAGAAGATTCATTGCAATATGTTCATCACCAAGGCAAATAATTATACAAAAAATACTCTTGGGAAAGGATACCATATTTAATAAATTGTTCGGGAAAATTGGATAGTTACATGCAGAAAAATAAAACTTGATCCCTATCTGTCCTGGGGATCAAGTTGATTTAACTCAAGTTGTATTAAAGACTTAAATGTCAAACCTGAAATCACAAAAATCCCAGAAGAAAACCTAGGAAAAACACTTCTGGACATTGGCTTAAGCAAATAATTTATGGGAAGATCCCAAAAGCAAATGTGACAAAAACAATATAAGTGGGACTTAAACTAAAAACTTGTCCATAGTATAAGAAATAATCAACAGAGCAAATAGTCAACCTACAAAATAGGAGAATATATTTGTAAACTATGCATTTGACAAAGGAATAATAACCAGAATCTACAAAAAACTCAAACAAATCAGCAATAAAAAAGTAAATGACCCCAATGAAAAGTGGGCAAATAACATGAGTAGATATCTCTGAAAAGAAGATATACAAATGGTCAACAAACACATGAAAAAATGTGCAGCATCGCTAATTATCAGGGAAATGCAAATTAAAACCACAGTAAGATACCACCTTACACCAGTCAGAATGGTCATTACCAATAAATCAAAAAGCAATAGACGCTGGTGCAGATGTGGAGAAAAGTGAACACTTATATACTGTTAATGAGATTGTAAATTAGCATTTCTATGGAAATTGATATGGAGATTTCTCAAAGAACTAAAAGTAGATCTACCATTTTTCTAAAAGTAGATCTACCATCTGATCCAGCAATCCCACTACTAGGTTCTTCTCAAAGGAACAGATATTGTTATATAAAAAGACACCTGCACTCATATGTTCATTGCAGCACAATTCATAATTGCAAAGATGTAGAATCAATCTAAATGCTCATCAACTGTTCAGTGGAAAATGCAAATGTGGTATATATATGTGTGTGTGTATACATATATATATATCACATTTATATCCATATTACATCCATATATATATATATATATATATATATATATATGGATAATGCAAATGTGATAAAACAAATGTGATAAAAACAAATAGCAATACAATAATAGTCAGGGACTTCAACACTTCACTCACAATATTAGATCACTGAGAACATATTAACAAGAAAATTGATCTTAAATTGAACTTTAGTCCAAATGGAACCAGCAGACACTTACAGAACATTATACCCCCAAACTACAGAATATACCTTCTCATCAGCACATGGACAATTTCCCATGGTAGACCATATGTTAAGCCACAAAACAAATATTAACACATTTTTAAAAAATGAAATCATATAAAGTATCTTGTAAGACCACAGTGAAACAAAACAAGACATCAATATCAAGAGAAACTTCTGAAACTACAAAAATACATAGAAATTGAACAACATGCTTCTGAACAATTATTAAAAAAATTAAAATAAAATCAGAACTCAACAAAACAAAAATTTGGTTATTTAAAAAATAAACAAAATTGATGAACCACTAGCTTGGATAAAAATAAGAGGATGAAAGAGGATCCAAATAAACAAAATCAGAACTGAAGAAAAGACATTACAACTGATACCACAGAGATAAAAAAAAAAGCAGAGTCTATTATGAAAAACTCCAAACTTACAAACTAGAAATCTAGAGGAAATAGATAAACTCTTGGAAACACAACCTCCCAAGATTAAACGAAGAAGAAAAAGAAAACCTGAATAGACCAATAGCAAGTCATGTGATTAAGTAATACAAAATCTCCCAACAAAGAAGAACACAGGGCCACATGGATGCCAAAGCTAAATTCTGCCAAACATACAAAGAAAAACTAATATCAATCCTCCTGAAAATGTTCCAAAAAATTGAAGAGAAGAGAATTCTCCCTAACTCATTCTACAAGTTCAGTATCACCCTGATTCCAAAACATACAAAGAACTAATACCAATTCTCCTGAAAATATTCCAAAAAATTGAAGAGAAGAGAATTCTCCCTAACTTATTCTTCAAGTCCAGTATCACCCTGATTCCAATATTGGACAAGGAAAAAAAAAATGCAACAATAACAACAAAAGAAACTACAGACCAACATCCCTGATTAATGTAAGTGTAAAATCCTCAACAAAATACTAACAAACAGATTCCAACAGCACTTCAAAAAGGTAATACACTATGATCAAGTTGGTTTTATATAAGAAATGCAGCAACGACTTGCTCACCATAAGCAATCCAATAAATGTGATATATCACATAAATAGAATTGAGGACAAAATGATCATTTTAATAGATGCATAAAAAGCACTTAATAAAATTCAGCACCACTTCACAATAAAAATCCTCAAGAAACTAGGTATAGAAGAAACATACTTCAAAATTATAAATGCCAATATGAGAAACCCACAGTCACCATCACACTGAACAGGGAACAGTTGAAAGAATTTCCTTATTAACTGGAATAAGACAAGGAGGTCTACTTTCACCACTCCCATTTAACATACAGAAAGTTCTATCCAAAGCAATCAGGCAAGAGAAAGAAATAAAATGCTTCCAAACTGGAAAAAAAGTCAAATTATTCCTGTTTGTTTATAATATGATCTTATATCTAGAAAAACCCTAAATACTCCACCAAACATTTTTAGATTTGATAAATGAATTCAGTAAAGTTTCAGGGTACAATATTAAGAAAGCAGTCCTAAAAACTAGACAAGATGGAGGAATTTCTGGCATTATATAACCTCCCAAGACTGAAACAGGAAGAAATTGAAATCCTAAACAAACACATAATAGTCCAAGAAATCGACTCAATTATAAGAAACCTCTGTGCCAAAAAAAACAAAAAACAAGCCCTGGGCCAGGTGGTTTCTCAGGTGAAATCTACAAGACATACAAAGAAGAACTGATATCAATCATATTGAAAGTATTTCAGGCAATTCCCTAGCTAATATAATCTATGAAACCAATATTATCCTGATACCTAAAAATGATACCAACAAAATGAAACAAAACAAAACAACACAAAACAAAACAAACTACAGACCAATTTCCCTGATGAATGTAGATACAAAAACTCTCGAAAAGATCTTAGAAAATGGCATCCAACAGCACATTTAAACAATCATCCATCATGGCAAGGTGGGCTTCATTCCCAGTATGCAAGGCTAGTTCAAATATGTAAATCAATAAATGTAATCCATCGCACAGACAGGTATAAATACAAGAACCACATGATTACCTCATTAGATGCAGAAAAAGTGTTTGATAAAATTCAGCAATCTCTCTTGTTGAAAACCCTTGAACAACTAGGCATCAAGGGAACAGTCCTCAAATAATAAGATGTCTATGACAAACTTGCAGCCAACATCATACTTAATGGGCAGATGCTGGAAGTACTCCCTTTAATAGCCAGGCCTGGTGGCTCAGCCTGTAATCCCGCACCTTTGGGAGGCTGAGGTGAGTGGTTTTCCTGAGCCCGCGGGTTCGAGACCCACCTGGGCAGTGAGATCTCATCTCTACAATAAATCAAAAAATCGGCCGGGTGTGGTAACTCATGCCTGTAATTCCGGCTACTTGGAAGGCTGAGGTGGAAGGATCACCAGAGCCCAGCAGGTCAAGGCTGCGGTGGCCGGAAGCAGCCACTGCACTCCAGTCTGGGCAACAGAGTGAGACTCCAACTCAAAAAAAAAAAAAAAAAGAACTGGAACAAAACAAGAATGTCCAATCTCACCCCTTCTATTCAACATAGAACTGGAAGTCCTAGCCAGAGAAATCAGGCAGGAGAAAGAAATTGGAGTCTCCAAATAGGAAAAAAGGAAGTTAAGTCATTCCTTTTTGCATATGATATGATTGTGTACCTAGAAAACCCTAGAGAATCTGTCAAAAACCTCACACTGATAAACAACTTCAGTAAAGTCTTGGAATAAAAAATTAAGGCACAAAAAGTAGCTGCATTTGTGTACACAAACAGCCAGCAGGCTGAGAATCATATAAAAAACACAATTCCATTCACAATAGCCACACACACAAAAATATCTTGGCATCCACCTAACCAAAAAGTGAAAGAACTTTATAATGAGAACTACAAAACATTGCTAGAAGAAATCAGGGATGGAAGATGGTAATAGAACAGGTCAGACTGTGAGAGTCTCTGCAAAAGTGAGTGTCCATAAAGACTCTCTGTGTCAGTGGGTGTGTGCCTGTGGGTGAGTGAAAGTTGGTCTGAGGAGAGACTTGGGTTCATGTACCTAGGGCTCTCCTCTGAAGTTGACTGTAACCCACCACTGCCCTGAGATTACAGACCCAGGAGTATAGGATCATCTACCATTCTCAGGGCTCTCTTGAGAGAAGGCAGCAGAGAGCAGCCACCCCTCACCTCCTGGCCAGCCCAACCCACAGCATCACCTGCAACAGCATACCAGGCATGAACAGGAGGAACCATAGAGAAGGAAGGTCATGGAAATCTGGATTAAAACTCCAACATCAGTGCTGAGAACCCAGTGGGCACCATCTACTCAGTCCCAGGACTGGGCAGAGACATGCATTTCCATGCCCAGCTCTGCTCAGCCTCCATCTTGGGACCCAGAGGCTATCCTCTTATTGGACTCGGAGAGACAGATGCTCCCCCTGATGCTGGAACAGTCCCAGACACGTCAGATCTCAGTGGGAGACTTGACAGCAGCAGCAATGAGTAGGGTGAGTCTGTATCTGATCCATCCTCCTCCCACAGTAGTTCGTGGAGCATCTGACCCACACTGAGAGCAACCCTATCAACCTGTGTTGAGAGCAGAGGGGAAAGGCTGGAGACCAGAGCTGCTCCCTAAGGTGGAGGTGGCAGCAGAAGCCTGGAGTTACAGAAACAACCACAGAGTGATTTTTTTTCCTTCTTGTTTGATTTTGTTTTTACTTTTTTCTTCTTTCTTTCTGTATGTGATTTGTTTCTGTTATTTTAATTTTTTTTTAGATTTATCTGCTTGTGTATGGGTATTTTTGAAGAAGAGTATACCAACAGGGGTGTCTTTGCTTATCTGTATGGTTGTCTGCATGTTTTTGTCTTTTTTTGTTTTTTCTGTCTTTGTTTCTCTGTTTATTTGTTAGTTGATACACCTATCTGTTTCCTTTTTCTTCTGTCTCCCCACCTTCCTTTCATCTTCCTCCTTTTTCCATTCTTTTCTCTTTTCTTAACTCATTTTGCCTTCAGGGGACAAACAGACACCCCCACTGCATGGACAGATTGTAAGGCCCTAGGAAGTGGGTTTCTGGGGGCCCACACAACTGTCAGTAGTTACTGGGATCTGCAAATAGCAGCTGAATCATAGGTCCCTCCTTAATTAAATCTCAAAACTGCAAGAAGCATAGGCCCACACCCCCAGTCCAGCTTCAGAATTGAACAAACCAGAGGATCTACGTAAGGAAGAATCCAAAAGTGAGCAAACAGAGGTAAAAGCTATCCCTTATCACTGAATAACAAAATTAAAGAAGAGGTAAAAAAGGAGGGGGAGTAAAACTTACACAAATGAAGAAAAACCAAAGGAAAAATATAAGTCTCACATAGACCCCTGGGAGGTCAGTCACTGATAATACAGACTTTGGAACTCAAACAATGAAAAGCCCCCAGAATGACTGGTCTCAAACCACAAACTCAGATATCAGCACATTAATAGAGAGAATAAATAGAACTGAGGAGAGACAAGAGGAAAGAATGAAAGAGTTGAAAACAGATAACAACAATAAAGAGCACAGTGAATGAAATAAATAAACTGATAAACATGGAAAGAAGAATTAACCAAGCAAAAGAAAGACTCTCAGAGCTTGAGGACCAAAATATGGAACAAACCCAAACTGTTAAAAACATAGAAAAGAAGTTGAAAAACACAGAACAAAACCTCTGAGAGATGAGCGACTATTTCAAGAGGCTGAATTTAAGATTAATTGGGATTCCTGAGGCAGACAGAGAAACAGAGACCACCCTGGAACAAACATACAGAAAATTATTCAAGAAAACTTCCCTCATCTCATCAATGATGTGACCATTCAAACACAGGAGATACAGAGAACTCCGCCAAGACAACAAATGAGGAGACCAACTCCTAGACACATAGTAATTCACCTACACAAAGTAGGTATGAAAGAAAAAATCCTAAAGGCAGCAAGAGAAAAAGGTCAGACTACTTACCAGAGAAGACCAGTTAGAATAGCTACAGAATTATCTACAGAAACACTTCAGGCTCGGAAAGCTTGGAGTCCAATCTTCAAAGTTCTCAAAGATAAACAATTTCAACCAAGAATTACCTACCCAGCTTAGCTAAATTTCATCAGTAATGGAGAATTAAAATCCTTCCCAGACATTCAATCTCCAAAAGCTTACGCTGTCTCTAGACCAGCTCTACAAGAAACACTTAAGAAAGTATTAAGCACAGAAGAAAGGAAAAAAGAATGACAATGCCCTTCACAAGAATGGAGAAAAAAGAGTGAAAACACACATGAATCAACCCAAAAATCAAAAGAAAGATGATAAGCAAATAAACAAAAGCAGCAATAATAATAAACTCTATAAGAAACTCTTGACAGGGATAAACACTCACATTTCAATAATTAGACTGAATATGAATGAATGAAATGCACCACTGAAAAGATATAGAAGGGCAAATTGGATACAATATGATGAGGCAACAGTATATTGTCTCCAAGAGACTAATCTCACCAGAAAGGACACTCACAGACTCAAAGTAAGAGAATGGGAAACAAAATTTCAGGCAAACAGAACACGAAAGAAAACAGGAGTCATAATCTTAATATCAGACAAAATATCATTTAAGCTATCAAAAATAAAAAAGATATGGAAAGTCACTACATAATGATAAAAGGTTCAATCCATCAACAGGAAATATATATCATAAACATGTATGCACCCAACATAGGAGCACCAACCTTCATAAAGCAGCTTCCAAGTAAACTAAAAAAAGATGTTGACTCTAACACTATCATAGCTTGTGACTTAAATACTCCACCCAGAACCCTAGATAGATCATCAAACAAAAAATCAATAAGGGTATCTGGAACCTCAACATGACTCTTGACAAAATGGACTTAACTGATACCTACAGAACACTCCACCCAACAACCACGGAACATATGTTCTACTCATCACCACATGGAACATACTCTAAGATCAACCACATTCTCGACTATAAATCAAGCATAAACAAATTCCATAAGATTGAAATTCTGCCATGAACCTTCTCCAACCATGGTGGAGTAAAAGTAAATATCAACATCAACAAATTTCCCCCAAAATCCACAAAGACGTGGACACTAAACAGCATGATGCTAAATAACTCCTGGGGCAACATGGAAATCAGAGATTAAAAGATACCTGGAAATAAATGAAAATAAAAATAAACCTCTGGGATGCCATGAAAACAGTACCGAGAGGGGAATTCATATCTTTATGAACACACATAAAGAAAATAGAAAGATCACAAATTAACAGCCTAACAAATCACCTAATGAAGCTGAAAAAATAAGACCACCAAAACACTAACTTTAGGAGAAGAATCAAGATCACTAAAAAAAGCCCAAATTTGGCATTTAGAAGACAAAAAATATAATACAAAAAAATTAATGTAACCAAAAGCTGGCTTTTTGAAAGGATTAATAAAATTGATGGACCCCCTAGCTAGACTGACCAAGAAAAAAAGTGAAACGGCCCAAATAAACACAATCAGAAATGTAAAAGATGAAGTCACAACTGACCCTGAAGAAATACAAAAGATTATCAGAGATTATTATGTACACCTGTATGGAAACACACTTGAAAACCTAAATGAAATGAAGGATTTCTGTTATCACACAACCTTCCCAGGTAGAAACAAGAATAAATCAAGACCCTCAATATACCAATAACAACCCAGGAAATCAACTATGTCATAAGAAAACTATCTACCAAAAGACGTCCTGACCAGATGGCTTTCCAGCAAAATTCTACAAAATACAAGGAGGAACTTATATCAATCCTATTGAAAGTATTCCAGGCAATCGAGGAAGATGGAACACTCCCCAAATCATTTTATGAAGCTAACATCACATTCATACCCAAACCAGGTAAAGATCCAATAAAAAAAGAGAATTACAGGCCAATATCCTTGATGAACATAGATGCTAAAATTCTCAACGAGATTCTAGCAAACCGGATCCAACAATTCATCTCCTTCTCTGATTTCTTAAAAAAAAAAAAAAGATTATCATGATGATTCTAAGAACAGTTGATGACTATGGTTTTTACTGGAACAAGTAGTAAATTAAATGCTGTATTTAGTTTGAGTTTTCATGGAGGGACACTTTGTAGCTACAAGAAAAAAAAATGTTTGTTATATTGGTTTTACACGTCATTATAATAAAAGAGTATGACTTCTAAAAAAAAAAAAATCATCCACCATGTCCAAGAAGGTTTCATGCCTGGGATGCATGTTGGTTCAACATCTGCAACACCATAAATGTAATTAAATACATTAATAGATGTAAAAACAAAAACCACATGATTATATCATTAGAAATGGAAAAAACTTTTGATAAATTCCAGCACCTCTTCTTGATAAAAACACTTGAACCTCTAAGCATTGATGGAACATACTTCAAAATAGTAAGAGCCATCTACAAGAAACCCACAGCCAACATACTGCTCAACAAACAGAAAGTGGAACCATTTACACTGAAAATCAGAACAAGATAAGAATGCCAACTCTCACCTCTCCTGTTCAACATAGTATTAGAAGTCCTACCTAGAGCAATCAGATAATAGAAGAAAATCAGGGGTATCCAAATAGGAAGTCAAGTTATCCCTCATTGTAGATGACATGATTCTATACCTCGAAAACCCAAGAGAATATGCCAAAAACCTCCATGCACTGATAAAGGACTTTGGCGAAGTCTCAGGGTATAAAGTAAATGTGGAAAAGTCAGTCGCATTCTTTATACAACAACAATAAACAGAAACTCATATAAAAAGCATAATTGCATTCACAGTAGCCACAGAAAAAATGAAATTCCTTGGCATCTTCCTAACCAGAGAAGTCAAAGACCTTTACAACAAAACCTACAAAACACTGCTCAATGAAATCAAAGAGGATACAAACAAATGGAAAAATATTCCATTCTCATGGATTGAAAGAATCAATACTTTTAAGATGTCCGTCTTACCCAAGGCAATTGACAGATTTAATGCAATATCCATTAAATTATCAGCAGCATTCTTCTCAGACCTGGAAATGACAATACAGGAATTCATATGGAAACATAAATGACCAAGTGGGAGGCATCACATTCCCAGACTTTAAGCTTTATTATAAAGCTACAATAATCAAAGCATCCTGGTATTGGTACAAGAACAGGCATATAGACCAATGGAACAGGATAGAGATTCAAGAAGCAAAACTTCAATTTCTCAACCAACTCATCTTTGACAAAGACTCTACCATCAACCACTGAGGATAAGGGAACCTATTAAGTAAATGGTGCTAGAAAAACTGGCTGGCCACATTTAGAAGGTTAAAACAAGACCTCTACCTATCACCGTACATAAAAGTCAACTCTAAATGGATCAAAGAAGTAAACATAAAACCACAAGCTATAATAACCTTAGAAAATACAGGAGACACCCTTATGGAAATTGAAAATGGCAACCAATTCCTGATCAAAATCCGAAGTAACCATGCCATAAGAGATAAGATAGAAAAGTGGGACCTCATCAAACTGACAAGTTTCTGCAAAGCCAAAAAAAAAAAATTGAGAGAGCAGGGAGATAGCCCACAGACTGGAAAAAAATATTTGCCAACTGTATATCTGACAAAGGCCTAACATCTAGTATCTACAAGGAACTCAAACTTGCCAAAAAAGAAGAAAACAAACAGCTCCTTGCAAAGTGGGCAAAAGGTATGAATAGATACTTCTCAAAAGAAGACATATGAGTAGCCAACAGATATGTGAAAAATGCTCAGCCTCACTAGTCATTAAAGAAATGCAAATTAAAACCACACTGAAATAGCACCTAACACCTGTCAAGATGGTCATTATCAATAACTCAAAAACAACAAATGCGGGAGAGAATGCAGGGAAAAGGAAACACCTCTACGTGGTTGGAGTATAAACTAGTACAGCCTCTGTGGAAAACAGTGTGGTTACCCCTAAAAGGTCTAAAAATCAACCTCTCATATGACCCTGCAATCCTGCTTCTGGGAATATACTCGGAGGAACTCAAATCACTCTATGAAAAAGATACCTGCACATGCATGTTTATTACAGCATTATTTACAATAGCAAATACATTGACCCAACTGTGCTGCTCATCGAAAGAGGACTGAATTTAAAAAATGTGGTACATATACACAATGGAATATTACGCAGCCATAAAGAAGGACAAAATTGTGCACTTCACAGCATCTTTGATGGATATAGAGGCTATAATATTGAGTGATCTACTACAGAAACAAAAACCAAGTATCACATCTTCTCACTCATAAGTGGACCTTGAGCAGCTATTATAATACTATAAGAAAGGGATTGGCAGCAGTGGGAAACTGCCAGGGTTGGGTGGGAGTGGGATTGGCAGTAGTGGGAAACTGCAGAGATGGGGGCACACCTCATTAACAAGGGCACCTGCATAATGAACATTTGTATACCTAACCCTGAATTGTACACCTCATCTTTTAAAATAAAAAATAAAAAAAGGATATCAAGAAAGACACAAACAAATGGAAAAACATTCTATGTGCATGGATTGGAAGAATCAATACTGCTGTGATGTTCATTCTACCCAAGGAAATCTACAGATTCAATGAAATTCCTATCAAATTGCCAGCAACATTTTTCACAGACCCTTTCATATGAAAGCAAAAAAAAAAAAAAAAAAAAGAGAGAGTTCAAATAGCTAAACCAATCCTCAGCAAAAGGAACAAAAGGAACAAAACTGGAGACAACAAAACTGGAGACAGCACACTTCCAAACTTTAAATTTTATTACAAGGCTACAGTAAACAAGATAGCATAGTACTGTTACAGGAACAGACACATATAACGATGCAAAATGACAGAGAATATGGAAATAAAGCCATGGACTTTCAACCAACTCATCTTCGACAAAGCCAATAAAAACAAACATTGGGGAAAAGAAACCATATTAACAAGTGGTGGTGGGAAAACTGGCTAACCACATGCAGAAGAACAAAACCGGACTCCTACCTATTACCATATACAAAAACTAACTAAAAATGGATTAAGAACTTAAATGTGAAATCTCAAACTGTAAGAATCTTAGAAGAAAACTTAGGAAACACCCTCCTGGACATCAATGTAGGCAATGAATTCATGGCCAATTCCTCAAAAGCACATGCCGCAAGAGCTAAGATTGAAAGGTGGGACATTATCAAGCTAAAAATTAAAGCTAAAAATGACTTTTATTTTTATTTTATTTTAAAGATGTATACAATTCAGGGTTAGATATGCAATTCAAGGTTAGATATAGATAGATGTTCATTATGCAGCTACCCTTGCTGATGAGGTGTGCCCCTCCCTTCCCTGGCAGTTTCCCTCAACTGCCAATCCCACCCCTCTCCCCTGGCAGTTTCCCACTACTGCCAATCCCTTTCTTATAGTATAATAATTGCTCAAGGTCCACTTATGAATGAGAACATATGGTACTCTGATCTTTGTTTCTGTGATAGATCACTGAATATGATCGACTCTAAATCCATCCAAGTTGCTATGAAGTCCATATGTTTGTCTTTATGGCTGCATAATTTTCCATTGAGTATATGTACCACATTTTAAAAATCCAGTCCAGCTTCAATGGGCAGCGTGTTTGGTTCCATGTTTTTGCTACTGTGAATAGAGCTACAACAAACATGAGTGTGCAGGTATCTTTTTTGTAGAATGATTTGAATTCCTCTGGGTATATTCCCAATAGGAGGATTTCTGGGTCATATGGCACATCAATTTCTTGTTCTTTCAGAAATCGTCACAGTCTTCCAAAGAGGTTTCACTACTTTTTCTAAGAGTAGTTTTAAGAAAGGCCAGAGACAATCAGTGAAACTCTAAAGACATCTGCAAAAACAAATTTAAAACCCATTTATATATTCTACTTTGTTTGTAAAGACTTCACACTAATGCAGGTTCTTGTCAAACTGTTACAAGAGAAATAATTGCAATGCAAATTACCTGTCTTCAAAAAGCATTTTAAATAGATATGATGAGACATTTATTTTCTTTTAATTAAACAATAGGTGATTTGTGAGGAAGCACTGTTGAGGTATATTCGGTTTAGAAGAGTTAAACATTACTGCTTTTTAATTATAACAAAATGGCTTAAGTAGTGAAATCAGTGTAGACAAAAAGCTCTGAAGAAAGAGTAGAGTGCTAAAGGGTATAGTGTCAACACTTACAAAACATCAAACGTACCTCCATGACTCTGCATCCTATTTCTGGGCAAAGCAAATGGAAACAGTATGCATAGCAGATTCAGTATATTTCCATTGTCAAGTCAAAGCTTTAAATGTGTTCTACTTCTCTTCCAACTCAGTTCTATATCATTTCTACATAACTTTTTTGTCTCAGATGCCAGGACAATAAGGAAGGAGGCAGTCTTGCCCCTAAGCATGCGAATGCTATGTAAGTTTCTGTCTTGCTGCCATCTGCTGAGCATTCAGCCACAGCTCCCAAAACACTCAGAAAAGGGAACTGTTAAGTACTTAGAGGACTGGATGTATTTTCAGACTGCTCCTAGGAAATGAAGCCCTCGAGAATGATGATAAGAAGAATCTCAGGCTATTGTTAAAGCACATACTACCTGCTTAGTAATTGGTATTATAACTATTTCTTATAAAGAATATTTATGAATAACTTTTCCTAGTCTACGGGATGGACATATAAAGAACCATATATAGCACTTTATCTGGTCCTGCTACAGACTTTAGAGCAAATTTTCAGCTCTCCTTGGGGTGAAAGTTAAGGTACGCTTGTGATCCAAGAACAAGGCAGGGATAATTGATCCTTACAGAGATTTTTAACTCACAACTTTGCCATAATTAGCACCAACTGAGCTCACACAATAATTGACAAATTCATTTCAGAATGGTAGTGAGGCATAAAATGATTTTGTCTACAGTCTAGCCTTGATCTATCAAGAAAGTCAATGCCAACTTCTAGTTAAACATGGTAGAGTGAACATGCATTAATCTCTGCTTCCTTCTAAAACCCACTAATAGGCTAAAAAGACATAAATCCACAAGGAAAAGGGAACAGTAGAACAAATGAGATGTTAACACACTTTTGAAAGCTGGAAAGCAGATAAATGAATGGTAAATCGTGTCAGAAAAAAGAAAGTTGAAACCCAAGCCTAAGGGGCCAGGAAAAAGAATGTGGTGGGGGGTAGAGTTAAGAAGTCAAAAAAAGCTAATGTGCTTCAGAATCTGGGAAAAAGGCAAAAACGGAAGCACTTTCTACCTCTATAAGACAAATTTAACAGGATTATGTTGACGATCTGTTTAAGAAGGACATCAACTGCCAGATCCCCTCCCAGATCACTTTCTTCCACACCCACACCCATCTCTGGACAGAAATCTAGAGATTTATTCTCCCAAGAAGGTTAACTAGAGGGACCTGGAATTGGTGTAACCAGACACAGCTGAAATTAGTGGTCCAAAACTGAAAACAGGAGAATTAAGAGGGGATCTACATACTAAACATTGAGATCCCCAGACCCTTTTGTAATTTAACTCTGGGAAAACTAGCAGTCCAGCTTATAATTCTTGTGCAGGAATTAGAAAGATAATTCTTTAGAGAAATTGCCCATCCTGAGAACAAAGGTCTACTAATAGTGACAATTTAGAGACCTCAATTAAACAGCTATGTCCATATTTAATCAGCATACAGTGAAGCAAACCATTTCATAGGCCCTTGTCAAGCACATAGAACTCTCAGTCAACATTTTTGTGCTCCAATATTAAGCAGGAATGAATAATCAAGGATTGACATTTGAGGAAAAGTTCCAACATGAAAATGCAGAAGTCAAAACAGAGAAAAGGGACTAAGAAGAAATGAAGTAGCAAAGGGAACAGAAGAAAAAAAAAAAACCCAAAAACAAGCCTTAGCATTCTCATAAAATGTTTTGAAAAGGCTATTGAGTGGTGGTATAGCATAGTGATCACAAGGGTAAAATTATAGACTTTTGCCCTAGATTTGAACACTTAACTAGCTGCATGACCAGGGACATGATACTGAAACTTCCTCTTTCTCAATTTCTTCACATGTCAAATGAATACAGTAAAATACCTCATAGGATTATTGTAAGGATGTAAGAAATTAATGTATGTGGTATCTACAGAAGTTCTTGATACAAATTAACTTCTCAATAATTATCTGTTGCTATTAGGAGAAACAAATAGTGGATACCATGTGGTTCCTCTCTTTGGAAGTTTGTGACTTCATAGAGAAGGAGTAATTATTATACTGCATTCATGAAACAAGAAATGGGTTCTATAAATGTAGAACAGGAGATTATAAGAAAGATAGCTCTTGAGTGTTAACCAAGGCATGGTATCAATATTTATAAAAGAGTTAGAAAATAAAATTTAAACAACATTTTGTTTTTATACTGATTTCCAACCTAAAAGTCTACACTCACATTAACCATAAATATGTGCATAGCATGGGGACATTTTCAGATATTTGACATCTCAAAAAATTATTTCTCATGTATCCCTTGTCAGGAAATTCTGGATAATGTGCTCCACCAAAATTAGTTGACAAAACAAATTAGAAGTTAGAAAATCATGGGGGATTCAGGAACCTGGATTCAAAAGAAGAGACAGAAGAAGGGAATTCACAAGATGGTATGAAAGAAATCTACTACAGGATGGGCACCTCATAGCAGGCTCAGACAGCTATGGCTCAGAATACAGCAGGACAACAGAGAACTCTCAAAAGAATGACATCCAGGAAGGAAAAGAGAATAGAAGGAAGCGAGAAAAGGAACTATGACTATTTGAAACTGCTGAGAGTATTTTTATGTCACTGATAAGGAACTTAGCACTAAATCAGTGTTATTGATGACAAAGCAAATGAAGAAATGAAGTCATATTTAATTCGAAGTAAAACTAAAAACTGAAAAAAAAAAAAGCACTAATCATAGCACCCTGCATCCTTTGGAAGTGAGGAGTTAAAAAGTTTAAAAAACGAAGAAAAAAAATACAGAAAAAGTGAATGCTGTGTTTTTTTAGCCTTTCTAATAGAGAGGTAGAAAATAGATATAGATTTATATTTTGGCCCTTTCCATGGCTTTTTCCATTATAATGCATGGAACTTTTCTTTGTGTGAAGGTGACTTTGAAATCAGTGGGGGGTTCTTACTTAAAAGTACTACATGGAGGCATTGCCCCACCATCAGAATCTGACCCATGAATGAAAAGCAATAAGATGTCAAGAATGCATGCTGTTTCTGCAGAAAACGAGCACTTTTTAAATGTTGCTGTGGCAAGTAATGGACCATTAGCCAGAAATTTCATTTATAGAACATCCTACTGTTTAATCAGTCATGTTAACAACTGATTCTTGATCGTGTGGCTGGTGCTATTGTAATTTTTTTTATTGACATAAAGACCCATCATAAATTTACATTCTGGCACAAAGGAAGCCCACTTTCTCCAAGGAAAAGTAGTTTTTTCCCCCCATGTAATTGTGTTGAAAAAATATGGTTGCTTATAACTAAATTCAAACCTACTTCCCTATTTCTTGAGAAAATTATTTATTTATTATTTGGTGTGTGCTTCTATCTCCAAAAATGTACTGTTAAGTGAATATAGTTTTTGAGGTTTTGAAGAATTGCTGTTATATATAAAATAAAATTTTCTTTTGGATAATTTGAATTACATATTTCTGCCTGACTTTTGTTTAGTCACTGTATCCAATTGTATTTAATTAGATTCAGGAAAATATTTTGTGTTCTTTTTATGAACATTATTAAATACCCTCAAACACCTATAGACTCAATCAGATTTAGGATGAGTGTTATGAAATATTTATAACCTGTGGCCTTCTCATAAATGCAAAGACTATACAGATTGTTTAAAGTGGATTTTTTTGTTTTTCATTTGCAATGGGAGATATCAAAATCAAACTTTTCAAATTTTGGTACGTTCCTTTTAATTATTTACTTGTTGAAAAATATTTATTTGAGATTTGCAATGCGTGGCAGTCACAGTGCCAAATATGGTGGAGATATGATGAAAAACGAGAATGGCACAGTCTCTTCTTCATTAAGCATACATTCAAGTTGGGGAGAGAGAAAAAGAAAAGATGACAATAAAAATAAAATAATTGTAAATTGTGTTCAGTGCAGTGAATGAGACAAAAAAGGAACTGAGATAAAATGAAAAATAATCGAACTTCTTTTAGACGGGATTTTTTAAAAAGATCTCTTTTAGAAGATAACATTTAAACTTAGACCTCAAAATTGAGGAGCTGTCTACGTGCGTTGTGGTAGTAGAAAGAGATTTTCTAACAGAATAATTAAAATATGTAAAAATTATTTGGCAAGAAAGGGTCTGGTACATTACAAAAAGTAAAAGGAGTGTAAGAAAGCTGAGTTATAAAGGAAGTTGATAGTCTAAAAGTCAATCATCAATGAATAGCAGTATAAATATGCTTATTTCTAAACATATGGGTAAATATTAGAGTGAGTGTCATAAAAGTGACTGGGATAGAATTATCAAGGGGAAAAGGGCAAAAAATGAGGTTAAAAAGTGGGCAGGGGTCACATGCTGCAGATAATTTTAAGCCTTATTAAAGAACTTGATTTTACTCTAAGTGAGAAGGTGAAGCATTGAAAGATTTAAATCGAGAAAGTAGCATTAATTTATTTGCATTTTAAGAAGATAAGTTTTGTTTCTATAAGTAGAGTGGATTGGGGGGAAAATAAGACTGGAAACAGGGAGACTGGTAGGGACTCTATTTGTGACAGAGAAAAATAGTAGTGTCAATGGAGATGGAGAGAAATAGATGACTCAAGATATCTTTTGATGGTAAAATAGCAGATCTTAATAATTGATTGGGTGTAGAGGTGGGAGAAAGGTTGAAATTAAATATAACTCTTAGGTTTCTAGCTTGGAGGAGGACTGCTATGCCATTTACTTAGATGAAGAAGACCAAGATGAGATAGAGAAAAATCAAGAGATTTATGTAGAGGATGTTAAATTTTTGATGTCTGTGAATCCTCCAAGTGGAAATGTCAAGCAGGCATTTGCTTTTAAAAGATTAAGGTTGTTTCCGGTGCTCTATTTCTGGGGAACAATGAGCACACTTGACTTTTTAAATTTAGCTCTGTACAAGGGTGAATGAAGTACAAATACCAGTTGCTTACCGTTTCAATGTTAATTGTTTTACCATCTGTTTTGGGTGTTGTAAGAATTGCCAAACTATTTGTCTATCATATCTATCTATTGTATCTATCTATCATCTATCTATCTATCATCTATCTATCTTCATCATCATCATCATCATTTTATCATTTCTCCCTATCTTATGTCCTTCTAGGTATTAAGCTATTATCTAATAATTATATCCACCTGCTACTAAAGTTAACTTGAAGTGGCTTATGTTAACAGACACATATACAATAGGATTGTTAAACTACCTAATCAGGGTTCTATGGAAGAAAGAGGAGAAATTGACAGGATAATAATTAATTATGATCCCTATAATGATTGTATTTTCTGAAATGAAAATCATGACTTGACACAGAAACTGACAGACATTTTTTCATAATTTTGCAAAATGTGTTTATATATAAAGTGTTACAAAAGTAGAAAACAAATTGTATATACATATGTCTGAATACCTATGTCTGTATTTATGTCCATGAATCAACAACTTGTTTTAAAAAGAAACACTTACATAAAGTCATGACTTCATATATTGTCTGGCCATCAGGTATCATGTTTTTGGCCAAATGGAGCAGAACAATGATGCTTTCTAAGATGGCTCTACCTAAATATCATCTCCTTTTTTCTAGCTCATCAGGGTGACAAATGGTATACCAACAGGACTTCCACTTACCTGAGGGAAGAATTGATGTCCTTTAGTTCACTTATTTCTTTATTCATTTATACATTTTGTCAGCATTAATTGATCACTTATTATTTGCCCAGTACTTGGCTGAAGAGTAGGAATACAGAGATAAATTTATAGTTTCTGCCTTTCTTCAAGGACTTCACAGTCTAGTGAAGATGTAATAAAATAAAATGGTTAACATTTATTGAACTCATAATCTTTACTTAGTACTTTCCATATATCATATCAATTCCCCTACACAGCAACCCCATTATGTACTTAGTAAGATTATTTTTTAAATGCCAGAAAATAAGGAACAAGAATGCTTTGTTCAAGGTCACATAGGTAGTGGTGAGCTGGAATTCAAATCCAGGCAGTGGGTGCCTGGAACCATGCTTTTCATTACTGTGTTCTTCTTCCTCTTTGATCACCAGCCTGAGCTTGTGATAACTAGCTGCTCAGGGAAATCCCTAGTAGCACCCAAAGAGCCTGGGTGAGAATAATGTTAACTAGATTTTGTTAAGAAACTCTTTAAAGTATTTTGTTTCTCCTTCTTTTATTCCCTCCCATGTCCAAAAATCTCACCCCAAACTGAAAACACACACACACACACACACACACACACACACACACACACACACACACACACACACACACACCATCAGTTTCAGGAATGGACTCTTTTTTTTGAGTTGCAGTCTCACTCTGTTGCCCAGACTGGAGTGCAGTGGCTGCTCTGGTCACCACAGCCTCCACCTGCTGGGCTCCGGCGATCCTTTCGCCTCAGCCTTCCAAGTAGCTGGAATTACAGGCGCGTGCTACCACACCCAGTTAATTTTTGATTTATTGTAGAGATGAGGTCTCACCAAGTTGTCCAGGCGGGTCTCAAACCCGCGGGCTCAGGCAATCCACTCACCTCAGCCTCCCAAAGGTGCCGGATTACAGGCTGAGCCACCGATCCCGGCTAGGAATGGACTCTTTATAACAAAATTGGAACAGAGAAACCACTAAGAGTTCAGTTTGTAAATGCTTGTGATCTCTTGAAGACAAAACCCAGGACACGTTTATGCTGAAGTGATTTCAAAAACAAAATTGAAATCATTGAGTTCCTACAACATAACAAATCTTAAACCATCAAAGACAAAAAATATCCTATAATTAGTTGGAGTGTGCTTTTGCCCAGATGATTAGAAAGATAGCAGGAAAGCCCCACATCTTACCCCAAATTGCTTTTCCCACCTTTCATTGAGTTCCCTGAAATTACTTTTTCAGTAATCATCCCTTTGAAAAAAGACAGTGCTATTTCCCTACATTAAGCAAACACCTAATTAGCATTTTAGAATTTGTGAACCTATTAGATAACTCTCTTCCCTGAAAACAAGGATCAGAGGGAATGACCTCTGTGGTAATTGCAGGTGGGGGGTAGTAGGATACCCTTAGAGCTTGCATATTTTGCCAATTTTAAGTACTTTCTACAGTTGGTTTATATTGCAAAACTTGGAAGGGTCATCAAAAATAGCCTATATTTCTCTCATAAATGTATGTACAAGATCACCTATTGCCAATTTATTTGTAATACTAGCAAAAGATGAAATCAATTCATGCCTTCAAAAGGATACTCATGTAAATTATGGTACATATACAAAGTAATTGTTAAAAAAAAGTGGGGAGGCACTCTATGTAATGATACCGACAGGTCTCCAGCATACCTGGTTATGTGAAAAAGGCAAGGATCTGTGCAGTGTTTATAGCATTTCATCTTTTTTTGTGAGAAAGAGATGAAATCAGAATATATATTCTTATTTTCTTGTAGTTGCTTAAAGAAACACTACAAAGATAAATAAGCAATGGATAGTGGCAACCATAGAAAATGAGTGAACTAGGACAGAGGTGGGAGATAGACTCCTCCAATTTATTTTGAGCAGCATGAAAGAACAACCCATTCAAATTATAAAAATATCAAAATATTTATTGCCCTATTAAAATCCTACCTAAGTATATAATTCCTTTAGATGAAGCAGTGTGGTTTCTCAACTTAAAATCAGAATATCTGTGAAAAGATGAATTAATTGAAGAAGTTACTGAGAGGTACTGTCATGTAGTAGTGCTGAGTATGGGCTCTGGACATAGACTATGTGGGATGAAATCCTGGCTCTTCAATTCCTAACCATGAATTAAACGAGATCATGTATGTAAAAACCACTTAGCACAGAGTAAATGTTCATTATAAAATATAAGATGTCCTTCTATTTTTAAAAAAATAATGAGGGTATTTTAGATGCCATAGTAAAGCCTAAGAATAATCATTTTGGAAAGGGTTAAGTCCATGTAATATAATTTGAATTTCAAGAACTGATTCACATACATGAGACTAATTGCTGGGATCAGAAGCTATTTATAGCTGGTCTGTATCCATCTCCTACCTAAGCTCCTGCTGTAATTTCAGTTGAATGCCTTTTACTGCAACCATACAGGTGGCCAAATTATCTGCAAATTAACAGGGAGAACCACTTACATGATGTCATGGCTGTCAAATAAGTATAGTCCCACCTTATTCCAGTCAGAATACATCTGATGTCCCCTGGTGACTGAAGTATCTGTAGCATCTGTGCAAATAGCAGCTAGTGGGATAAGTATGCATTTTTGATGTTAAATTAAGATTTGAGGGATATATGGGAACTTTCTATACTATTTCACAAATTTTCTGCACATCAAAACTTATTTTAAAATAAAAATGTAAAAATATGTGTAGCTTCACAAAATAGGAATATACAAATGCTCCACATGCTATACAACATAATGAAAGATGCCCAAGCTCATTAATAATTATGGATGAAAATTAAAACAAAAATGCATATAAGAAATTAACTGGCATGTCTGAGATGGATATCATAAATACAATATTTCTAACTCACAAAATTACACTGAAACTTTGGCGTCACCCTGGTATTCTAAAAAGAGAAATGGTAAAGTTAGGCCATCAGTTTTTTGCTTTTCAGACTGTGAAAAAATCAAGGACTCTCTCTTTTTAAAAATGATTTTTGCAATAAGTAAATATCTCTTTCAGTCAGACTAGATTGATTTTTGTCTGAAAATGCTTTTGCTAATTTGACACATTTGAAAAATTAATTTTGCTTTATTTTCCAAAAGCCAGTAATATTGCAATTGAGATCCATTCATCAGTAGTAAGAAGGATGATTGCTATAGTTTTCCAATATTGGCTTCACTTTTGTAAGTAAAGTTTTATTTCAGGTGTATCAGAAGTAATCTAAATATTTCCATTTACATCAATAGTTATGAACAGAACCATGATTTAAACAAATGAAAATCACTGGTATGGTTTTTTAAAAAACTTATTAAAGTAATATCTACCAACTGTGTGAACCTTTCCATGTGCTTCAAAGAATTTCTTTCAGAAGACATTTTCATGTTAATAACAGTCACAACAACAAAATAAACTCACATTTGGGAGTAATATCCCTGGGTTTAAGTTTAACTTAAATGAAAACCTGGAACATCCCTGATTCCAGGATCTCATTCATTTGTAAAAGAGCCTATTTCTTTGAAGGGGGAAAAAAAGTGGAACAGGTAGGGTTGGGGTGGGGTGTGGGGGGAGTTGGGGAGTGAGGCAGGAGCAGTGGTGGCTATAAAAAGAACTCATCAGTTTGTGTTGTTGCTTGATGCTAATTTCCTTTCCCTCAGAGATGCTCAATCATGTTCCCTCTACTCCTCTTAGTTCCCTAGCTCCTTAGCTAGCAACTCAGATACCTTATGGGTGTTAGGTTGATAAGTGGACCTTATGAAATGATGCAATTAATTTTGTAATGAAAATTTTTTTTTTGTAATACAAATTTCCTTTTTTGTGGCACTTTCAAGAGCTAGAGAGGGCTCAAATTCAATCAATTGATGGCTTGTTAGAAATGTAGTCCCTTTCTAATTAGCATACAAATACTTCCCTTCCATAATACTTCCTCTTCTCTAATTTCCTTGTCACTCCCAATTTCTGGCTGGTGAAGCCCCTACCCTTCTGGGAATCCCAGATGGGGTGAGTATTAATATATTTGATCTTTAATGTTTGGTGTTAGTCATGTCATTTTCACAGCCATCCAGTAAATTCCTGGGTAAAGGGTCACAGGTAAAGGAGTACTTTGGGGAAGTCCCTCTAGGATCCATTAAAGCAGGAACTCTGTTCTTCCCCTCCTAATTTGAATAGCTCTCTTTTATCCTGGAGAGGCAATGGTGATTAATGGACTCTGGAGCAGCCTGCCAGTCTGCCAAACTTCGAATACTGGATTTACCACTTAGCAGCATTTTATTAACCCTCTTGTGATTTTTTCCTTATCTGTAAAATAAGAATGCAGATATTAGAGTTTTTGTGAAGATTAAATGAGTTAATAATATATGTGTAAGTGCTAGAACAATGTTTGGCATATAGCTAACACCATTTAGATGTTGGCTATCATTGTCATTATTATCATCTATTTAACATTTAGGGTTTCCTTTTTAAACAATATTTGAAGAAAGAGTTTCTCTGTTGAAGTCTTTAAAAACACTTAGACTAAGTGATGGCCAAAGGCTGTTATTGGAGTTACATTCTATGGCTTTAGCTTACTTTAAGCCACACTTTTCTTTCGTGGTAACTTAGTAATAATATTATGATGATGTGATTTGGTGTGAGCAGCTTTCAAGCACAATGGTGTTAATATGAAAGGATGAGTACTAAAGGTTTGTTGCCTTTTAATTAAATTATATAAACCAAATCAACCACCGAATTGCCACAATAGTGCATTTTATATTACTTTTTATTGTAGAATATATCCTGCTCAGTTCCTTCTCTTTTGATTGACCACAGCTCAATCTAATGAAAGTTAACTGAAGAATCTCTGTAGCCTCCCAAATTAAGTTTGTATGATCCTTACTTAAATTTGTTACTTCAAAACATTCTCCATCATATTGAAAGCAAAGTGATACCAAAGTTAAAAAGTTAATGAAATACCAAATTAACTTGGCTAGGTAGCTCTCGGCTGTCTATATTACTAGCATAAAAAGTTTACAGGGCATCAAATAATGAAAGTCTTGATTTGGGCAGCAACAGACACTTAGCCAGAGGAGCACTAAGAAATATCATAAAATGGGTGCTTCAGAAATTCCCTCTATAACTCATCTATGCCAGCCCCTTATTTCCCAACTCTTGGAATGCCACTGTTAAGCATGACCTTGGCCCCCAATGTGCTTTGTGAAATTTTAATGCTGGAGACACAATTGCAAAAAGCAAAGAAAATTATATTTAAAAAATAAGGCTAAGAATGCAAATGTAAACCCCCTCCCTTTGTGTATATGTGTGCATTTGGATTTAAGTAGTGAGTTAACTTAGAAACAGTACTGATTCATTTTAAAAAATCAGAATCAATTTAGTAGATGATGCAATATAACCAGGCCATCACAGCATCCAACATTTTAAAGGATCTCATTGGGAATGATTTCCCCGATCTTGATTGGATTATTTACAAGTAACACATGGTAGAAAGTCAAGGACATTTAGGTTGATGGCTTACCCACAAAGCCTTCACGAAATGCCTAGTTATGATTCTTCTGTAAACTTCAAATGGTCATGGTTTGTTTGAAAATAAAAAAATATCTGAGTAATATCTTCTAACTGATTGAAATGAAAATGTATTGTCACACTCATATAATCATTTTATGTGAAAAAAATCAACACCCATGATGGTATATATTCATGAAACCCACAGCTATTAAACGGCCAAGTTGTTAATGGTTACTTTATTTATTGAATCATTTAAGCAATACTTATTAAATATCTACTATGGGCCAGGCACTATGGTAGTGCTACAGATACAGTGGTGAAAAAACAGTTACGATTTTTGTTCTCATAGACATCACATGGCGGTATAAGAAAGTAGCAAGAAACAAGTGTGTCAATCAGTATGCAGGTGCTATTAGAGTAATATGAAGAATCTTTTTTAGTAGGTAGTGTCCTGAAGAAGTGAGCTGAAACCAGATGAAAAATGAGGTGAAGATGAATATGAGATGAAGAATGTTTCAGGCAGAGCCACAGAGTATGCAAGGACTCTAAGCGGCAAAGGACTTGGCATACCCAAGGAATGAAGATGAGTGTGGCTGGTGCCAAGCAAGTGATGGAAGAGAAGTCTGAGATGAGGCCGGGCTGCTGGAAATGGCTAGATTATTTCAGGGACTTTCAAAGTCACATTTAAAAATTTAGATTTTATTCAGAGTGAATTAGAAATCAGCAAAGAGTTTTAAACAGGGCTACAAAAGCCAGTCTTTATATAGAGGGTCACTTTGATTTCACTATGTAGAATGTAAGAGATAGTCTGGAGAGGAAGTAGGGACAACAATTCAGAGGTTTTGCTGCACTCCAGGTGGTAATAGTGTCAGTGGGAATGAGAAAGAGGCAGATTGAAGACATATTTTGGGAGTGAAATTAATTGAATTTGGTAATGAAATGAGTGTGGGATGGGCAGGAGGAGAAGGAGGGAAGTGTTACTGTCTGGAGCAACTGGACAGATGGTGGTATTATTTACTGTGATGTAAAAAATTTGGGTGAGGAGTGTATTTAGGAGAAATTTTTAAAAATTTATTTAGAATGAGTTAAGTTTAAGACGCTTGTGAGACATTCTTGAAATTTTGACTCTGCACGAGACTTGATGATTAAAGCAATTACTCAGGTTAGGTCTTATTTTCAGTTATATAAAAAAATCCCTTCCCTAGAAGATGTATTTTCACAGCCATCTCTGGCAATACCACTTTTATTCGTAATAGCAAAACTACATTTACTTCACATGCTTGTTGTAAAGTTCAAGAGCTAGGTACTCCAAATACTTACTATACACTATTAGGCAGTTTAGAAACATTAGATGGCAATTGAGCTTCAAACAAACTTTATGGGTTGACAGGGTATGGTGGTCCCAATTTAAAAGATGATGAATGTGAGGTCCAGAGAACGAAGTGGTTTGCCCAAGTTTATACATCTACCTTGTGATAGTGACATCTTTGAAAAGGACAAAAGTATTATTATTTACAATGTTTCTGCCTTACTTATTGTTTATTGTGATATAATATACATAACTTTAAAAGTCTGATTTTAACCATTTTTAAAGATTTAATTTAGTGGTATTAAATGCATCCACAACATTGTGCAATCATCACCCCCATTCACTTTCAGAAACTTTTCATACCCCAAACAAAAGCTCAATATTCGTTAAGCAATAACTCCCATTCTCCCTTCCCCTGTCCCAGGTAGCCTCAAATCCACTTCTGTCATTATGATTTTGCCTAATTGAGGTATTTCATATAAGTAGAGTTATGCAATACTTAACCTTCTGTGTCTTATTTCACCTAACATAATGTTTTCAAAATTCATCCATGTTGCAGTATGTATTGCGATCATTCCTTTGTATGGCCGAGTAGTATTCCACTATATGCACATATCACATTTTGTTTGCTTATTGATTCATCTGTTGATAGACACCTGAGTTGTGCATACTTTTTAGCTATTGTGAATAATGCTGCTATGAACATTGATGTACAGGTATCTGCTTGATACCTTGCTTTCGATTCTTTTGGGTATGTACCTGGGAGTGGCATTGCTGGATAATATGGTCATTCTATGTTTAACTTTTTGAGGAACCATTACGGTGTTTTCCACAGTGTTTGTGCCATTTTACATTCCCCAGCAATAGAAAAAAGTTACAGTTTCTTTACATCCTCATGAACATTTGCTACTTTCTGGGTTTTTTAATTTAATAATAGCCATCCTCATGGGTATGAAGTGGTATTTCATTGTGGTTTTGATTCGCATCTCTGTAATGACTAATAATACTGATCACTTTGTCACATACTGTTTGTTCATTTGTATGTCTTCTTTGGAGAAATGTCTGTTCAGTGTCTCAGTTTTTAAATTGGATTATTTTTGTTGTTGTTGATTTGCAGGAGTTTTAAAAAATAATTCTGGATATTAATAGATATATGATTTGCAGGTTTTAAAAAATCATGACCATACCTAACTTTGAAAAGGAGATCTTCTGTCCTTTTATAGACATTTGGCCTTTACTGTGTGGATCCAATAAATGGATAGAGAGAATAGAAGGAGCCAAAAAAGGATAAACAGGTTTACAGAAAAATCAAAGAGATAGAAGGAAAAAGATAAATGATTCAGAAGGTGAAAGATGAGGAGATGAGGGCAAGGATACAACAAGAAGAGTGAAGAGAGAAAGATAAGAGCTACTTATGTGAGGAGAGAGGGAAGTCTGAGTATGGGAGAAACATATGCATAAAGCAATTTTTTGAAATATAGCTTATTTACTGAAAAAGCTGAACTGTATAAATTACAAACAGAAAAAAATTTATTTTTTCTCCCTGTTGAGGGTATGAGGATACCTCAATTATTTCCATCTGAGTTTGGAATTTATTAAACTATTTATAAATACAAATAAGATAGAAAAAATCTCTATTACTAGTAAAACTAATATTGAATATATGACTCATACCTGTGGAGAAGAAGCCTTTCCTATGCCATACTCCAGAATTAGACACAATTATCTCTCAAGCCTCAGGTAGCACTGTAAAACCTTAGACTACCTCATGCATGGGATCCGGTCATGTATAAAACATTTTTTAAAATGTATAAAGGAGTTTACCAGCATGTGTACTCCATATTAAAGCAGGATATGGAAGGCAAAGGGTGAGTGATACATATCTAGCTCTTTATCTCAAATTTACCAATCACATAAATCATAATACCTATCTCCAGGTAGATAGACCTCAGGGTTGTTTTTTGTTTTTAGCTGACTTTCTGCTACTTGAAAGAAATCATCAGATGGGAAAACAAATATTCCTGCTTTACTATGCAGCAATCTATTTGTTGAGTAGTTCTTTCCTATTTTTTGTTTGACATTTCAGACAGCTTTCAGAGCTTACCTGTCATTCTTGTATAATAAAACTCCAGTTCATCTGATGCAATCTTCTTGTATATTTTGGATATTCTCTTGTGATATTGGATAGCAGGGATCCAGGAAGTGATTTGAAGGTGAAGTAACCATGGATATGGTGAAGTATTTATATCCTGTTCATGATGTGAAAAAAAGCGAACACTACCTCAGACTGGGTCTTTGACGTCATCTATGTGAAGTCAGTAGGGATTCAGGCCACCTATACCAGACCAGATACTTCTACAGAAGCTCCTTAAGTGGAAGCAAGTACAAAATTACTAGGTGTGGGGAGGGTAAAGAGACAAAGAGATAAAAGTAAGAAAATATCCTAAGTACAAAGAATTTGTAAAACACTATTGCAAAAATAATGCCAGAGGTAGTAGCCCAAGTAACCATAGTTAGAGGATATATTTGTTTTATTTAAAATGAAAATAAAAAGACAATTAGAAAATACTTAAATTAAGTATAGTTAGGATCCATAAAGAGATAAACAAAAGAATACTAGCCATAGAGAAAAATCTTAAATATGAAAATTAGGGAGAATGAAATATAAATAGGATGTAATTAAAAAGAGTCTATTAAAAATCTTAGATGCCGGGCTTGGTGGCTCAGCCTGTAATCCCGCGCCTTTGGGAGGTTGAGGTGAGTGGATTGCCTGAGCCCGCGGGTTCGAGACCCCCCTGGGCAGCGAGACCTCATCTCTACAATAAATCAAAAAATCAGCCGGGCGTGGTAGCGCATCCCTGTAATTCCGGCTACTTGGAAGGCTGAGGCGGAAGGATCGCCGGAGCCCAGCAGTCGAGTCTGCGGTGGCCGGGAGCGGCCACTGCACTCCAGTCTGGGCGACAGAGTGAGACTCCAACTCAAAAAAAAAAAAAAATCTTAGAAATTAAAAATATTATTATTCAACTAACAATTCAGTAGACAAACTCTAAACTGGACATAAAAGAAGAGGAAACCATGAAATTGAATATGTGACCAAGAAATTCACTCAAAATGCAATACAAAAATAAAAATATAAAAATAATGGAATATAAGCTAATAAAAATAAAAGTTAGATTGATAAATTGCACTATGAGTCTAAAAGGATTTACAAAACAAGAAAAGAGAAGGAATAGCGAAGAAATAATATTCAGAGATTTTGAAGTCAATTTCCAGAATTGAAGAAAGGCATGGGTTCTCACTCAAAAGTAAGTTTTAAATAGCAAGGCAATAAAAAATAAATTCACAGATATATACAATATAATCAAAATGCTGAGCATTACTGCTGAATATTATACAAAAAGAAAAAATTTAGAAGCTGCTATGCATAGAAGCAGATGCTCTACAAGTTGGAAAATGGAGATATTAGAAGAGATATATAAAACTGTCATTACTTACACTTGGTATGATTATTCACATTAAAAAACTGAAAAAATCTACAGAATTAACAAATCTACAGAATTAACAGAATTAATAAGACAGGTTGTAAAGTATGTTATATCTAAAAAAACATTTTCACCAGAATATGTTTAAAAATATACTATGTTGGGTAGGATAAAATATTTTAATATTTCAAATAAATTTTAAATACATACAGAAAAGAAAAGGCCGAGATGAGTCATGAGTCAGCTAAAGAAATAGGTCGAAGTGCAATGCCTTGCCTTAGAAGATATCAGGCTGGATTTAGTGGCTCATACCTATAATCCCAGCACTTTAGAAGATAAACATGAGATGATTGCCTGAGCCCAGGGGTTCGAGACCAGCCTGGGACATTGGCAAGACTTCATCTCCATAATAAATAAAAAAAATTAGCTAGGCATGGTGGCAGGTATCTGTGGTTCCAGCCACTTGGAAACCTGAGACGAAAGGATCACCTGAGTCCAGCAGGTCAAGGCTGCAATGACCATGAGTCTGCCACTGCACTCCAGCCTGGGTGACAGAGTGAGACTCGACTGAAAAAAAAAATTCAATAATTATGATGAAACTATACTAATTAAGATAGTGTGATATTTGCACAAGAATAGATAATCTGATCATAGGAACTTAATACATCTCCCAGAAAAAGATTCATGCATACGTCGTAGTAAACTATTATTCCCCCAAGTAACTCCCCTCCCTCTAAGAAGACTATATATCCCCACTCATGGCCACATAACATGTAGTGCCTCCATGTAAGAGGAGTGCATTCTCTCTTCCTCCTTCAACACCTTGCCACTAATTTTGGGCTTGACCCACCTTGCTTTTCCCCATGAAATGTGAGCAGAGGTGACATATACCACACCTGACAGAAGCTTTAACCATCGTAACTATATAACTTTAATGACAGAAATCTCATTGTGTGGTTTGACAATTCTTTGCCTTCTGCCAAAAAAAGTCATATCCCAAATAAAGACTGCTCTTTAAATATGAATCCTGAAATTAAAAAAAGAAAAAAAGAAAAAGAAATGTAGATCAGCCTCAGTACTGCTGTGCTGTCAATATGTAATGTGAGCAAGAAATAAGCTGTGTAATTTACTAAGATTCAGAGGTTGTTTGTTATTGCAGCATAATTTAGTGAGAATTTAATGTATGACAGAATCACTATTCCACACCTTCAGGGAAAAAATGAACTTTGCATAGAAAAATTTGAAATTACACTCCCATAACCCATTGTACATAAAAATAAATACCAGATGAATTAAAGATTTGGGCCTTAATAAAAACTTTTAGATGGCAATATAAGGGAAAGGAAGTAGACACAATAAAGAAAAGGTAGATGCATTAGACCAAATTAAGATTCAAAGTTTCTGTTGAGCAAACAAGACAAAAACTGAAGATGTGTGGAACACATCACTCAGAAGGGACTAACAGGCAAGACATAAGAGATAGTGATCCACTTGATAAATGAGCAAAAGTCTTGAATAGTCATTGCATAGAAGAAGAAACCCAAGTGGCCAATAAACATATGAAATAATGTTTGGCTTCATTAAATTAAAATCACAATGAGATATTATTTCAATTCCTCATGTTAGCAAAAATTTATAAGTTTGACAACTATTTCATTCCTGGCTATTTTCTCTGCAGGGCTTGGTACTGTGTACCAAGGCCAAATATGACCTATGGCCTGATTTGGTAAAGTCCTGCAAACCAAGAATGGTTTCTGCACTTTTACAAAGTTGTAAAAGAGGGAGAGAGAAAGAGAAAGAGAGAGAGAGAGAGAGAGAGAGAGGGAGATAGAGGAGAGAGACTATGTGAATGAGACCATAAATAATAAAAAAGCTGAAACATATAACAGACTTTTTTACAGAAATAGTTTGTCAATCCTTGAGAGAAACTCTAATGTATGCATATTAAGAGATGTTTACCGAAATGTTCCACAGCCACAAGCACACAGGTTTGTCTACTGTTCTTGGGGTTGTACTGTGAACAGCCTGCCGAACACAGCTGATCCTCATCACCTGGAGCCTGGCCCATATCATAACCTGTGACAGCAAAGTGGCTGGAGCCCCAGATCTGTGGAGAGAGCAGTCAGGGAGAACTGGAGAAGAGCCCCATCACCAGTGAGGAAATACTGGTAGAGCCATTTTTTCTGTCCCAGGACAAGGCAGAGACTTGCATTGCCCCACCCAGCTCCTCCCAGCCTCCAGCCTGGAGCTTAGAGGTTATCTCATCAAACTTGGAGAGAAAGATGCCCCATCCCCACACTGGAACAGGCACAGACATGGCAGATCTGAGAGGAAGGCTTGAAAACAGCTGCAGCAAGCCAGGTGAGTCCAGATCTGATCCACCCTCCTCCCACAATAGTCCATGGGGCATCTGACCCAAGCTGAGAGCAACCTTATCAGCTTGCTCTGAGAGCAGATAGGAGGACTGGAGACCAGAACTGAAAGGAAGTAGAAGTTACAGGAACTGCCTCAAAGCAAGTTTTGATTTTTTTTATTTTTTGTTTTTTTGCTTGTTTGTTCTACTTGGGTTTTGGGGGGTTTTTTTGGTTTGCTTTTTGTTTTAGTTTTGTGTAGTTTTTTTTTCTTTTCCTCTTCTCTCTTTCTGTTTTTGATTATGTTTTCTTACTTACTTTGTTTCTGTTATTTAATTGTTGACTTTTTAAAAACATCCTATTTGTGTATGGGTATTTTTGAGGTAGAGTACATCAATAGGGGGTTTTTGTGGGTTTGTGTCTTTGTATGATTATCTGTATTTTTTTTCATAATCAATATTTTTTATTATGGTTTTGTGGGGTACAGTTAAGGGTTAGGTGTATAATTACATTTCATTCAGGCACCCTGTTGATAAGAGGTGTTTCCCCATCCCCAGACAGATATTTGCTACTGTTAATCCCATCCCCCTCACCCCCATAGTTTCCCAGTACCATCAGTCATTTTATTATAGTATTACATTGAATGTTCAAGGTCCATTATATGATTGAGAACATGTGATACTCGGATCTTTGTTTCTATGAGAGGTCACTCAGTATTATAGACTCTAGTTCTACCCAGGTTGCTGCGAAATTCATGATTTTGTTCCTTTTTATGGCTGTGTAGTATACCATCGTGTATATGTACCACATTTTTTTAATCCAGTCCTCTTTTGATGGGCACCATGATTGTTTCCAGGTTCTTGCTATTCAGAACAACACTGCGATAAACATATGTGCGCAGGTATCTTTTTTATAGAGTGATTTGAGTTCTTCAGGGTATATTCCCAGTAGGGGGATTGCGGAGTCCTATGGGAGGTTGATATTTAGAGCTTTTAGGAATCGCCACACTGCTTTCCACAGAGGTTGCACTAGTTTACACTCCCACCAACAGTGTAGAAGTGTTCCCTTTTCGCCACACCCTCTCCAGCACCTGTTATTTTGTGAGTTGTTAATAATTGCCATTCTGACTGGAGTTAGGTGGTATCTCAGTGTGGTTTTGATTTGCATCTCACTGATGATTAGTGAGGTTGAACATTTCTTCATGTGTTTGTTGGCTGCTTGGATGCCCTCTTTTGTGAAGTGTCTGTTCATATCATTTATCCATTTTATAATGGGGTTGTTTTTTTTTTCCTTTTCAGCACATTTGAGTTCCTTGTAGATACAGGATGTTAAGCCTTTGTCAGACCTGGTATTGGCAAATACTTTTTCCCAGTCTGTAGGCTGTCTCCCCGCTCTCTTGATGGTTTCTTTGGCCTTGCAGAAGCTTGTCAGTTTAATAAGGTCCCACTGGTCTATCTTCTCTCTTATGACCTGTGGGTTTCGGGTTTTGTTCAGGAATTGGATGCCAGTCCCGATTTCCATGAGGGTATTTCCTTCATTTTCTAAGGTTTTTATGATTTGAGGTTTTACATTTTTGTCTCTGATCCATTTGGAGTTTTTATGGTTTGAGGTTTTACATTTAGGTCTCTGATCCATTTGGAGTTAACCTTTGTGCATGGGGAGAGATAGGGGTCCTGTTTCAATCTTCTGCATGTGGTCAGCCAATTTTCCCAGCACCATTTACTGAATAGGTTCTCCTCGCCCCAGTGGTAGGTGGTGGAGGCCTTGTTGAAGATGAGTTGGTTGAGAAATTGAGGTTTTGCTTCTGGAAACTCAATTCTATTCCATTGATCTAGATGCCTGTTCATATACCACTACCAAGCTATTCTGATGATTGTAGCTTTATAGTAAAGTTTGAAGTCTGGTAATGTGATACCACCTGCTTTGTTTTTTTTGCTGAGGATTGTTCTGGCTATCCTTGGACGTTTGTGTTTCCATATGAATTCCTGTGTTGTCTTTTCTAGGTCTCAGAAGAATGTTGCTGGTAATTTGATGGGTATTGCATTGAATTTGTAGATTGCCTTAGGTAAGATGGACTTCTTCACAATGTTGATTTTTCCAATCCATGAGAATGGGATATTGTTCCACTTGTTTGTGTCATCTTTGATTTCTTTGAGCAGTGTTTTGTAATTTTCATTGTAAAGGTCTTTTAGGTCTCTGGTTAGGAAGATGCCAAGGTATTTCATTTTTTTTATGGCTATTGTGAATGGAATTGTGTTTTTTATTTGTGTTTCTGTTTGTTTATTATTGGTATAGAGAAATGCGATTGTCTTTTGGACATTTATTTTGTATCCAGAGACTTTGCCAAAGGCCTTTATCAGTGTAAGGAGGTTTTTGACAGATTCTCTTGGGTTTTCAAGGTACACAATCATATCATCTGCAAAGAGAGATAACTTGACTTTCTCTTTTCCTATTTGGATACCCCTGATTGCCTCCTCTTCTCTGATTTCTCGAGCCAAGACTTCCAAAACTATGTTGAACAGGAGGGGTGAGAGTGGGCATCCTTGTCTTGTTCCAGTTTTCAGGGGAAATGGTTCCAATTTTTGTCCATTTAGGAGTATGCTGGCTGTGGGTTTCTCGTAGATGACTTTTACTATTTTGAGGTATGTTCCCCGTATGCCTAGATGTTCAAGGGTTTTTATCAAGAAGGGGTGCTGGGTTTTATCAAAAGCTTTTTCTACATCTAATGATATAACCATGTGGTTTTTGTTTTGACATCTGTTGATGTATTTAATTACATTTATGGTTTTACGAATGCTGAACCAACCTTGCATCCCAGGAATGAAGCCTACTTGGTCATGATGGATGATTTTTGAGATGTATTGCTGAATTCAGTTTGCCAGGATCTTGTTGAGAATTTTAGCGTCTATGTTCATCAAAGATATTGGCCTGTAGTTCTCTTTCTTTGCTGGATCTTTACCTGGCTTGGGTATCAATGTGATGTTGGCTTCGTAAAATGATTTGGGGAGAGTTCCATCTTTTTCAATCGCCTGGAATACCTTCAGTAGGATTGGTATCAGCTCCTCCTTAAATGTCTTGTAGAATTCTGCTGGAAAGCCATCTGAACCAGGGCTTTTTTTTGTAGGAAGTTTTCTTATTACATAGTTGATTTCCTTGATTATTATTGGTCTATTTAGGGTCTCAATTTCTTCTTGTTCCAATATAGGTAGATTGTGTGATGTCAGAAAGTCCTCCATCTCCTTAAGGTTTTCAAGTTTGTTTCCATACAAGTGTACGTAGTAGTCTCTAATGATCTTTTGTATGTCTTCATGGTCAAATGTGACTTCATCTTTTGTGTTTCTGATTGTGCTTATTTGGTTTTTTCTCGTTTTTTCTTGGTCACTCTAGCTAGGGGACCATCGATCTTGTTTATCCTTTCGAAGAACCAGCTTTTTGTTTCATTGATTTTTTGTATTATCTTTTTGTCTTCTATGTCCTGAATTTGGGCTTTTATTTTGGTGATCTGGATTCCTCTGCTGAAATTAGGGTTTTTGTGGTCTTGCTTTTCCAGCTTCTTTAGGTGGCTTGTTAGGTTGTTAATTTGTGTTCCTTGCATTTTCTTCATGTGTGTTTGTAGGGATATAAATTCCTCTCTTACTACAGCTTTCAAGGCGTCCCAGAGATTTTGGTAAGATGTTTCTTCGTTTTCATTTGTTTCCAGGTATCTTTTGATCTCTGTTTTGATTTCATCATTGACCCAGCAGTTGTTTAGCATCATGCTGTTTAGTGTCCATGTCTTTGTGGGTTTTGGGGGGACTTTGTTGGTGTCAATGTTTATTTTTATTCCACTGTGGTCTGAGAAGGTGCATGGTAGAATTTCGGTCCTTTTAAATTTGCTTATGCTTGATTTATGACCAATTGCGTGGTCGATCTTAGAATCCATTCCATGCGGTGATGAATAGAATGTATAGCCTGTGGTCTTTGGATCTAGTGTTCTGTAGGTATCAATTAAGTCCATTTTGTCCAAAGTCACATTCAGGTTCTGGATCTTCTTGCTGATTTTTTGTCCTGATGATCTGTCTAGGGTTGTGAGTGGGGTATTAAAGTCCCCAGTTATGATGGTGTTAGAGTCAATATCTTTCTTTAGTTTTCCTAGAAGTTGCTTTATGAAAGTTGGTGCACCTATGTTGGGTGCATATATGTTTAGGATAGATATTTCTTGTTGATGGATTGACCTTTTATCATTATGTAGTGGCCTTCTGCATCTTTTTTGATTTTTAATAGCTTGAAGGGTATTTTGTCTGAAATTAAGATTGCTACTCCTCTTTTCTTTTGTATTCTGTTCACCCGAAAGTTTGTTTTCCATCCTCTTACTTTGAGTCTGTGAGTGTCCTTTCTAGTGAGGTGAGTTTCTTGAAGGCAATAGATTGTTGCCTGATGATATTTTATCCATTTTGCCATTCTATGTCTTTTCAGTGGTGCATTTAGTCCATTCACATTTAGGCTAATAATTGAAATGCAAGACTTGATCCCTGTCATAAGGTTCTTACAGAGTTCTTCCTGTTTGTTTGTTGTCTTTCTTTGGGTTTTGGGGTTGGTTCATGTGTGTTTTTAATATTTTGCCTGTACTCTTGTGAAGAATGTTGTTGTTCTTTTTTTCTTTTTCTTCTGTGTTCAGTACTTTCTTAAGTGTTTCTTGTAGAGGTGGTCTGGTGGCAGTGTAGGTTCTTAGGGATTGGATATCTGGAAAAGATTTCAATTCTCCCTAACTGATGAAGCTTAGTTTGGCTGGGTAGGTTATTCTTGGTTGAAATTGTTTATCTTTTAGAACTTTGAAGATAGGGCTCCAGGCTCTCCTAGCCTGAAGGGTTTCTGTGAATAAATCTGCTGCTATTCTAATTGGTCTTCCCTGGTAGGTAGTCTGGCCTTTTTCTCTTCCTGCCTTTAGGATTTTTTTCTTTTATAGCTATATTGTTTAGACGAATTATTATGTATCTGGAAGTTGGTCTTCTCATTTGTTTCTTGCAGGAGTTCTCTGAATCTCTTGTGTTTGAATTTTTTCAGCCTTGATGAGATGAGGGAAATTTTCTTGAATGATTTCATGAAATGTTTGTTCCAGTGTGGCTTCTGTTTCTCTCTCTGCCTCAGGAAACCCAATTACTCTTAGGTTTGGTCTCTTGAAGTGATCATTCATCTCTTGCAGGTTTTGTTCTGTCTTTTTGAGCTTCTTTTCTATGCTTTTGACAGTTTGGGTTAGTTCTGTGTTTTGGTCTTCGGGCTCTGAGATTCTTTCTTCTGCTTGGCTAATTCTGCTTTCCATGCTTATTAGTCTGTTATTAATTTCTGTCACAGTATTCTTTACTGCTGTTATTTCTGACATCAGCTCCTTCCTATTTTCCTCTTGTCTCTCCTCAATTTTTTAAATTCTCTCCATTAATGTCTTGATGTCTGGGTTTGTCGTATGTGACCAGTCTTTCTGGGGGCTCTTCATTGTTTGTGTTCCAGAATCTGTTTTCTCAGTGTCTGATCTCCCAGGAGTCTGTGTGAGACCTATATTCTTCTTTTGATTTTTCTTCATTTGTGCGGTTTTTCCCCCTCCCCACTTTTTCCTTCCCTCCACGTCACCGTCTTCTTTAATTCTGTTATTCAGGGATTGGTTTTACTTCTGTTTATTCAATCTCCTATTCTTTATGTATGCCCTCTTACTTTGTTCAATTCTGGAGTTGCACTGTAGGTTGGGAGTGGTCCTTTTTGCAGTTTTGAGATTTACTTAAGGGGGGAGCTGTGATTCAAAATCTATCTGCAGGTCCTGGTATTCACTGAAAGGTGTGTGGATAATTGGAACCCACTTCCCACTGCCTTGGAATCTTTCTGTGCAGTTGGGCTGTAGGTTTACTCCCTGAAATAAAATGTGGTTCGCAGAGGGAATAGAATGGAGCAGACAGTGGGTTGAAGAGGGGGGTTGAGAGATAGAGGAGTAAGGGGGGAAACAAACATGTGCCAAAACATGGAGAGAGAGACCTATACTGAAACAGATAAAAACAATTCACCACAGCTACAGACAAACCAACTCCCATACAAAAAAAATAAAATAAAACATATAGTGATGCTAACATAAAGCTAACCAACCACCTTATTGGTGTGCTGTTCCTCTATACAAAGATATGGCTTACAGAGAGAAGAAAAGAGAAGAAAAGGAAGAGAAAAAAAGGAACAATACAGTAGGAATAGTATTAAGTCATTAATCTAACAGAATCAATGAAGTACACTCTGAGACTTTTCGTTTAAGTCCAATGTCCTTTCAGTTCTGATTTGTAGCTTTCTTTTCACACAGGTATTAGTTTGCAGTTAGGGTCACTTGCCCCTGGTCTGCTGTGAAGGACAGTTCAGATCACCCTCTGTTCACCCCTCTGGCCTATGTCTATTTCAAGCTTGTTTCTCCCATTTTGGTGTTGTTACCTTGAATCGCCAGCAGGTGGTGCTATCTCAGCTGCTCGCCCCAGAGGGGGTGGAGCCAAACAGGAACTGGCAGAGACTGGAGATGGATGCCTGCCTCAGGGCACAGGCAGGAGACTCACAATGGGCAGGATGTCTCAGTTGCAGGAGAGGTGGCAGCAATCCCAGCAGATCTTCCCTGAAGGGGCTTCAAGGACTGAAGTCGTGGAATACCTCTGGCCCGGGTGGTGTGTTGTGCTACCGGCGGCAGTGGCTGCAGCGGCTGTGGGGGCGGCGGCGGCGGCGTCTGCACTACAGTGGTTGTCCAGTTCACTGCGGTGCCCCAGCGGTGGCAACGGCTAAGCTTCATATGAAGAGCAGGCTGCCATGTTGAGTTCCGCAGCCCCCCGGCCAAAAGATGTGGTCAGTCTCAGAGCGTGTTCCATGTGGTGATAAGTAGAATGTACATTCCATGGTTGTTGTGTTCTGAAGGTATCAATTACGTCCAATTGGTCAAGCCTCACATTGAGGTTTCTGATCTCCTTATTAATTTTTTATCTTAATGATTTGTTTAGGGTTGTGGGTAGGGTATTTAAGCCCACAGCTATGATAGTATTAGAGTTTAAGTTTACCTAGAAACTGCTTTATTAAAGTTAGTATATATGTTAGGTGCATATATGATTAGAATGGATATTTCTCAGATAACAAAGGAATAAAAGTAAATATCATCTCCAACAAAGTTCTGCCAAAACCCACAAAAACCCACTAAACAGTGTGATGCTAAACAACTCTTGGGTCAACAGCAAAATCAAAAAAGAGATTAAAAGATATCTGGAAACAAATGAATATGAAGAAACATCTTACCAAAACCTCTGGGATGCCATGAAAACAGTACGGAGAGGGGAATTCAACTCTCTAGGAATACACATGAAGAAATGGAAAGATCACAAGTTAACAGCCTAACAAATCACCTATGGGAACTAGAAAAGCAAGACCACCAAAACCCTAACTTCAGCAGAAAAACCAGTTCACCAAAATAAAAGTCAAAATTTGGGACATAGAAGACAAAAAAGATAACACAAAAAAAATCAACGAAACAAAAAGCTGGTTATTTGAAAAGATAAACAAGATTGATGGACCCCTAGCAAGAATGATCAAGAAAAAGAGAAGAAAAAGCCCAAATAAACACAATCAGAATTGCAAAAGATCAAATCACAACCGACTCCAAAGTAATACAAAAGATTATCAGAGGCTACTATGTACACTTGTATGAAAACAAACTTGAAAACCTAAAAGAAATGTAGGACTCTCTGACATCACACATCCTCCCCAGTTTGAAACAAGAAGAAATTGAGACCCTAAATATACCAATAACAATTCAGGAAATCAACTAAGTCATAAGAAAACTACCTACAATAAAAAGCTCTGGACCAGTTGGCTTTCCAGCAGAATTCTATAAAACACACAAGGAGGAACTGATACCTATCCTATTGAAAGTATTCCAGGAAATTGAGAAAGATGGAACTCTCCCCAAATCTTTTATGAAGCTAACATCACATTTACCCAAGCCAGGTAAAGATCCAACAAAAAAAGAGTACTACAGGTAAATATCCTTGATGAACATAGATGCTAAAATTCTCAACAAGATCCTAGCAAACCGGATTCTGCAACACATCTCAAAAATCATCCACCACAGCCAAATAGGTTTCATTCCTGGGATGCAAGGCTGGTTCAACATTCATAAGACCATAAACATAATTAAATACATCAACAGAGGTAAAAACAAAAACCATATGATTATATCATTAGGTGCAGAAAAAGCTTTTGACAAAATCCAGCACCCCTTCTTGATAAAGACTCTCGAATATCTAAGTGTAGGTGGAACATACCTCAAAATAGTAAGAGCCATCTCTGAGAAACCTACAGCCAGTATGCTCCTAAGCAGACAGAAATTGGAACCATTTCCCCTGAAAACCAGAACAAGACAAGGATGCCCACTCTCACCTCTCCTTTTCTTAGTTTTGGAAGTCATAGCTAGAGCAATCAGACAAGAGAAGGAGATCAGGGGTATACAAATAGGAAAAGAGAAAGTCAAGTTATCTCTCTTTGCAGATGACGTGATTGTGTACCTTGAAAACCCAAGAGAATCTGTCAAAAATCTCCTTGCACGGATAAAGGACTTTGGCAGAGTTTTAGAGAATAAAATAAATAGGTAAAAGAGAGTGGACATTTCTCAACATTGACAATAAACAAACAGAAACTCAAATGAAAAGCACAATCCCATTTACAGTAGCCTTAAAAAATCAAATACCTTGGAATCTTCCTAATCAGAGATATGAGAGACCTTTACAGCAAAAACTACAAAACATTGCTCAAAGACATCAAAGATGACACAAAGAAATGAAAAATATTCCATGCTCAAGGGTTGAAAGAATCAACCTTGTTAAGATGTCCATTCTACCCAAGGCAACCTACAGATTTAATGCAATACCCATTAAATTGCCAGCAGCATTCTTCTCAGACCTGGAAACGATATACACGAATTCATATGGAAACATAAATGACCACAAATCACCAAAACAATCCTCAAAATAAAGCAAAACAAACAAACAAAAACAAAACAAAACAATAAACTAAGCGGGAGGTATCACACTTCCAGAATTTAAACTTTATTATAAAGCTACAATAATCGAAACACCCTGGTGCTGGTACAAGAGCAGGCATAATATCCAATGGGTCGGGATAGAGATTCTAGAAGCCAAATCTCAATTTCTCCACAAAGACTCCACCACGAACCACTGGGGAGAAGAGAACCTATTCCGTAAATGATGCTGGGAAAACTGACTGACCACATGCAGAAGATTAAAACAAGACTCCTACCTATCACCATACACAAAAATCAACTCCAAATGGATCAAAGACCTAAATGTAAAATCTAAAACTATTAGAATCTTAGAAAATGCAGGAGACACCCTTATGGAAATTGGAACTGGCAACCAATTCCTGATCAAAATCCCAAGTGCCCATGCCATGAGATAAGATAGACAAGTGGGACCTCATCAAACTGACAAGCTTCTGCAAAGCCTAAGAAACCATCAAGAAAGCAAGGAAACAGCCCATGAACTGGGAAAAAATGTTTACCAACTTTATGTTTGACAAAGACCTAACATCTAGGATCTACAAGGAACTCAATTATGCCAAAGAGAAAAAAGCAAACAGCCCCATTACAAAGTGGGCAAAAGGTATGAATAGACTTTTCTCAAAAGAAGATATATGAGCAGCCAACAGATACTTGAAAAAATGCTGAGCCTCACTAGTCATCAAAGAAATGCAAATTAAAACTACACTGAGATACCACCTAATTCCAGTCAGGATGACCATCGTCAACAACTCAATAAACAACAGATGCTAGAGAGGATTCAGGGGAAAGAGAACACTTCTACATTGTTGGTAGGAGGGTAAACTAGTACAGCTTCTGTGAAAAACAATGTGGTGATCTGTAAAAGATCTAAAAATCAACCTCCCATATGACCCCACAATCCTCCTACTGGAAATATACCAGGAGGAACTCAAATTACTCTATGAAAAATATACCTGCACACGCATGTTTATTGCAGCATTATTTACAACAGCAAAAACAACTACCCAACTGTGCTGCTCACCAAAAGAGGACTAGATTTTTTAAATGTGGTGCATATACAAGATGGAATATTACACAGCCATAAGGAAGAACAAAATCATGAACTTTACAGCAACCTGGATGAACTTAGGGTCTATAATACTGAGCGATCTATCACAGAAACAAAGAACTGAGTATCATGTGTTCTCATTCATAAGTGGATCTTGAGCAATGATCATAATACTGTAAGAAAATAATTGGCGGTAATGAGAAACTGCCAGGGAGGGGATAAAACAGGATTGGCAATAGTGGGAATATTCCAGCGGAAGGAAGTGGCACACCTCATCAGCAAGGGTACCTGCATAATGGCATTTGTATACACAACCCTGAATTGTACCCCACATCTTTAAAATAAGTACATTAACAGGAAAAAACAAAAATGTTCCTACAAACACTATCTGTTAATGGCCCCAATCCATAAAAAATACAAATGTTTATCCATTGTGGAATAGATAAATTGTTGTATATTTGTACAATGAACTATACATAGCAATGAAAATGAATGAACTAAGCTGTGCACTAACATGGATGAATCTCTTAGTCCTAATGTTGAGTAATAGAAGTTATACAAATATACAATATGATATCATTGATCTAACATTAAAGTATGCAGATTTAAATATTATTTTAAGATTCAAGCATAAACAAGTTAAAACACAAAATTCAGAATTGAGGCTACCCACAAGATGAGCAAGGAGGGAAGAGTAAGTTTTCTTCTGATAGTATTTGAAGCACAAAGCCTTAATTGCCATAAGAAGGAATGCCACACTGTAATAACAAGACCAAGCTACCATTAAGATAGATGATGTAAACTTTTATGCACTGAAAAATATATCGCTACAAAAATGTATATATTATACATATTTGCAAGTATATTTTAAATATTTTTAGATTTACAAGCAGAAATATAAAATTTTATTACAGTGGGAGATTTTCACACATAAATATCTGAAACCAATAAGTCAAGTAGACAAAATTAGTATTTAGAAAACTAAAAAACATGCAATCAGCAAGCCTACCATAGCACATATGTACATTTCTTCAGGGAAGAAATGCAGGGTATATATGTATTTCAAGCTCACATGTGACATTTATAAAAATTTACCACGTGTTAGATCCTGAAGGAATTTAAACAAATTTTTAAAAACCCATATCATACAAGCCACTTCCTCTGAACATTTTATCAAGAATAGACTTTAAAATACATATATAATTGAAAATCCCATGATTGGAGATTAAAAATATGAATTACTAAATACCTTAAGGAATAAAAATCAAATCATAGAGCAACTCATGCATATTTAATACTAAATGATAATAGAAGTAAAATTTCCAGAATTATATGCACAGAAAAGTACTTTTTATGTAAATTGAAAATATAAAACATTAGTGCATGTTTTAGAGATAAATACATATGTGCCAATATGTGAAAACAAATCAGAATTATATTTATCATCCTCAGTGCAGAAATGGGAAATGGAAGGAAATGGGATTAGGGAGATATACATAAGAAGCTGCCATTCTGATTTTTTTAAAGATACAAAATAAATGGAAAATAGTTAAGATTTATTAAGCATTCTATTATTATATTTACCTTTTTTATATTTGAAATATTTTATGATAAAATATATACAAATAAAGTAAGAGAGGGAAGATGCATTATACATAAAATAGTACATATATTTTGTTTTGGGTGGGAATAAGAGATAATAAATGTAATCTTTAGAACTTTTACTTTCTCTCTGGGAACAAGGGATTACCTTTGAAAACAGAAAGGACTTTAAATTGATACATGCTATAAGCAATAGCAAGTGCAAGACATTTTATGTTCTCTTGTAGTGTTTGTTCCTTTTTATCTGTTTTATAATCCCTCTCTCTGGTGTACCAGGTTAAACAATTTATTTGGAAATAGCTGAATATAACATAGAATGGAGGCAGTTCCTTGTCTTAGTTTGTGAATAGCTTTGGGTCAAGCTCGGTTACAGTAAAATCCTGACCAGAGTGGGTCTACTGGAGAGGGCAGCAAGGAGTGAACATGGGGCGAAAGCTCTTTGTGTGGTTTCACTTTCCCGTGCCTTCTCTTGTTATTGGTGGTCAAATGACAAGGGTATGGGGTTATGGGGGATTGTGCCAGGAGACAGGGCACTCAGCATACCTCTACTTCATTCATGAGTTGAGGATCAGAAGTCTTTCAGGTTCTGCAGTTTCAGCCCAGCTCAGTGGGTAGATGGATCATCAGGTGGTATTAGTTAAGGTCTTAGATAATAAAAAGTGTGAATTTTCCTGGTTTCTTGGTACAGTGTGTATGTAGCTTGTGAATATACTGTGGCAATAGACAGCTGTTTGAGCATTCAGGGGTGGAGGATCTGATCAAATATATCTTCCATCCCAAGCGTGTTAAATAGAAACCACCACCCCTTCTTGGAATTATCTCTTCTTAGCCATAGATCTACTACCTTTCTAGAGTCTTCTGTGTTCTACCAGTCTGTTTCAGTCTTTCTCTCTGATTCTTCTTGCAATCTCTCTCTAAACATTTATGCCCTCTATGGGTTTTCAGCCCTCTTCCCTTTTCTGTACTTTTTCTGTGGTTAGTATTACCTCACCTCCCTCTGACTCATAAATGCTCTATCTCTGGGTATATCTGCAGACCTGTATATACAGTAGGATGTGGCACATATTGTCCCAAACAAAACTCATTATGCTTGTGAATCTGACCCCATACTTTTTTTCATTGACATTCATTTTGCTGATTAAAGATATAGCTATCTACTAAGTAAATCAAGCTAGTAACCTAGGAGTTATATTAACTTGATTGCTTTCTCTTACTCTCAATATAAAATCATTCTCCAAGTTTTCTCTTTTATGTTTCTTATTTTCCATCTATCTATCCTCTACCTTCTCTAGTTCAAATTCTTAGCCTCTCTTGCTAGCTTTCTGATTTGTCTCTACCTTTCTACTGTTTTCCATTCCTAATCCATTCTCTACAATTCTGCCAGAGTAATCATTCTCAAACATTCTTAGAATGTAATTCCTTTGATGAAATTTTTAAGGGCTTCCTTATTGTCTGCAATGTATGTAAAGTCTGTGTTCCTTTTTCTGGCATGAAGGACTCATCACTTGACCCCAATCCACCCTTGATTCCTGGCATTTAATTTTTCCCTGTTTCCTTACCATGAAACCTGTGTTTTAGCTCCACTATACTTATTGCTCTTTTCTAAAACTTTAGTATATTTGAATATACCTAGACATTTGCTCGTGCTTTTTCATGTGCCTGAAATTCCCTTGTGCTTCCACCCATTATAACATTTTACTTTATGAAAACCTACTCATCCTTCAATGCCCTGCTCCAATGTTACTTTTTCTGTGGCACATACCTGCACCTGGTCCCCATGTTCATAACTGTTATGTTATTTTTGGGTTTTGGAATTGGATTTATTTTCTTTTGGATGCACCACCATGCTTAGCACAGCCTCCATAAATTCTGGTTTTATTTAAGTGAGATAATATCTTTTAACTAGGAAAAAAGTCTTTACGATTTTTAAAAATACACCTTTAGCACTCAAGAAAACATACACAAGATATTTTATATAACTATTCTCATTTAATGAAGAAGTGAATTTGTGCCAAATGAATATATGTAAGCAGTCTCTAGCTTATTCTGAGAGTAGCTAAATAGTTCTCACTTTGTTAATTAAGAGTATTATCTGAATTTTAATCTTGATCAGTAAAATGTAGAAGTACATTAAGTATTCAAAAAATCAAATCTAAAATGCAACACAACGAAGACTGAGAACACTAATATAATTAGACATCATCTAAACTAAATAAACCTTTCTTTTGACTTTAGTCAATATGAGTTGAACTGATCTTTAAGGTAGAACAACGAAAGCAGTATCACTATGCCATGGGAAGTCAGATAAGAAGCAAAGAGACAGAAAGCAAAGAGAGAACTTCAGAAATGAGAACCATAGATGAGGGATCTGAGAGATTATTCAGAGGCTCCTGCTCTACCCATTTTTTCTGCTCTACCTTTGGGCAGTCTGGTCCATATTCTGGTTATCCTGGATTTAATTAAGGAACTCTAGGTCTTTGATGGGATTTCATCTTTCCTTTTCCTCTTAACTTTATATATTCTGTCTGAAGCTTCTGGGCTTTGATTCAGATACAGATAGTCTAATGATAGGCTTCAAATATCAGAGTTATTGCCAAAAGTTAGACCATTTATAACACTTCTGCACCAGTACAAAAGACAGGTGTCTGTTTGGAGTTCATATAGTAATACAAAATGTAGTTTTTCTAATACATATTTTCTTTTTACAGATGGTGCTTTTTTAGTGAAACCAAAGCAGATGGAAAGAAAAAATAACCCTCTGTCACAGAGTTTCAATAGGCTGACGTTATCCTACTTGAAATGTGCATTTCTATTAAAATATTAACTATTTCTTGAGTTCATTAATTTATATTAAAAAGATTTCTCATAATTTCTAGTTTGCACTTCATTTGTCAGGATTTGGGCTTTGTTAGGTAATATTCTGGCAGTGATTTCTCAATGTTCCATATTCTCACAAGAAAATTAATCTATTGGCCATATATGTATGGTGACAGTCAAAATGTGTTAGAACAAGGCGAATAAATTTTTCGTAGGCAGATCATTTAGAAACTGAGAATTCTGCAGATTTTCTGAAAGTTGAGTACTTGATATTATTTTATTTTAGTAATTGTAGAAAATACTGGGGATATCACAGTCTCCATTTATCCCAGTTTGAATATTTTGTGCTAGCCACTATCCCCTCAATATACGTTGGTCATATTTATCTCTGAACCTTTTTCTCATTGTGCTGTTGATTCACGTTGCCTTCCATTACTCTAGTTGCTTGAATTTCCCCATTCTTAAAGGTTTCTTATCTTCATTGGTCTGAATCAACTCCTTTATAGAACTTTTGTCACAACCTGGTCTGTTTATTAAATATTAGGTGCTGTTTTTACCTGCATATAGTATACGTAATTATGACATGGCTTCAAAAGCGGACTGGTACTGCTCAAGTAATGAGACTATTTTCATTATAACCAGATGAACTGATGGAGTCTATGACTTCCTCTATTCTTCATATTGCTTTGTAAATTAAATTTTTCTTCCTTGACCTTCACTCAAACTTAACTATAGTGTTGTATCTTGGTATTTATGCACTAGCATAGAAATTTGGATTTACAAGTTCCCTGCTCTTACTCACTGCAGTCATTTAGCAAGTCCACAGCTCCTTATCATCTATTTCTCATCTCTGCCAAGAATGATATAGTTGAGGCTACCTCTTCTCTTACTTATGCTATCAGCAAGTCTCCTAGCTAGTCTACTTGCTTATAATGTTTCCCTCATCCAATATGTCCTTCACATTTCAGCCACAATTATCTCTCTAAAATATACATCTGATGATACCACAACTCCACCCTTCTTATAACTCTTCTGTGGCTCCTTCAGCTGCTATGGATTAACTCTAAAGTTCTTTTTTTAAATGACATGTAAGTCTATGTACCATTATTATTCTAAATCACCTTATCTAAAGCCAGTTCTCTTATTAGTTTCTACTATAACACTTAAAAACAAAAAAACTTCTGTCATAACACTACTTTAGTTAATCAATTATATTATTTCTTTACCTGACTCAGTCCTTCATGAGGGTAGGACCCTCTCTTATTTTTGTTTATTCCCGATGGCTAAATCAGTACATTTAAACTCCTGTTGAATAAATATGTGAATTTATGTATGTATGAATGTAAATCTGCTCTTCCAACCTCTTTTCCGATCACTTCCCCAAAATGCTTTGTTTTCTCTAGTTATAGGGAGAAAATTTGTACTTTACTGAACAGCCATGATGTTTCAAATTCTCTACTTTCATACATGTCATTCCTTTACTTGGATTGGCCTTTCTTCCTCTCCTCTCCACCTATTTTCATTCTCAACAACTTCTCTTGAATCCTAGTTTTATACACTCTCTCTGTGTCCCCATAACATTCTATGCTTATTTTGATCACATTGTGCCTTTATTTTTTTCACATTTAATTATTCATTTTCTTATCTTCTCGCATCAGTAGACTGAGCAACTTGAGAGCAGAGACATGTCATATATTGGTCTCCTTGTTGTTTTGAGGAACATGGCAAGTTCTCAGTAAATGTTTCATGTTTTCATTAGCTATATGTGTGCTTCATCCCATATTATCTCCTTGGTATTGATCAGCTAAATTGTTGAGTTCATTACTTATTTTACAGTATAATCCTGGATTGAGATCTCACCCCATATTATTCATATTCTCCCTAATTCAATCTCCATTTGATACCTTTTTCAGGCAGATGGTCTCTAAGTGGCCAGGTGAAAACAAATCTCTCTCATTTTGTTTCTAATTCCTAAATAAGGGGTTACAAATGGAATTTTCTACAGAAGTCAGGTAGGCAGCATAAATCAGTATAGTAGGCAATAAAATTAATAAGAAGTGGTGAGGACTATGACAAACTAGATAATATATGGTTAATTAATGTAAATGGGTCAGTTGCTGCATAGTTACACTTGATTTTTGTCATGCAGCAATATAGAAACCAGGGTGTTTAAATATTTCACTTTAAAAAACTGAAATTTTCGGCCAGGTGTGGTGGTTCATGCCTGCAATCCCAGCACTTTGAGAGGTAGATGCAAGAGGATTGCCTAAGTCCAGGGGTTTGAAACCAGACTGGGCAACGTGATGAGACCTTGTCTCTACAATAAATCAGAAAAATTAGCTGGCTGTAGGGGCATGTGCCTGTAGCTCCAGTTACTTGGGAGGCTGAGGCAGAAAGAGCCCCTGAACCTAGCAGGTCAAGACTTCAGTGGCGATGAGCATGCCACTGCACTCCAGCCTGGGCGACAGAGTGAGACTCCGACTCAAAAAACCAAAACAAAACAAAACAACAAAAAACTGCAATTCTGTATGTTTAGTAGAAAATCCTTATTTTTAAGACTCTGTGCAGGCTAAAACAAAACACATCTGTAAGCTAAATGCAGGCAAGGACCTGCTTATTTGCATCCTCTGTAATTTAACTTCTTTGTATTTCTATTAGTGGACAATAGCTAAACGAATTCACTGGATATGTAGAACTAAGCCCTTGTGTGCTAGACTTATTTGGTGAACCTTCTGGGACTCTGATGGCCTACAATTATGTCAACGATTCCTGAAATTCTGTGACAGTAATATGTGTCAGAGGTGTAGTTTGGTGTAGCATTAAAGGACCATGTACTTTGGAGACAGACAGCCATAGATCTGAAGCCTTTCTTTGTAGATTATTAGCTATGTGATTTTTTGAGTATTACTTAAAAACCTCTGAAACTCAGTTTACTGATCCATAAAATGAGAATGATGAAGTCAGTTTAAGTGTTGTGGTAAAGTCATTGTGATAATAGATATAGAATGCCTGGCACAAATTATGCTGCCTTGTTTGGTTGTGAAACTTGGTGGGTTCAAAACTATCCTTTCCCTCAGACATTTATAATAGATTGTTTTATATTCTGTATATTTCATATCCCCCAAATATAGCAAATCTCACTGAAAACAGTGAATATGTACTTATTTTTCTGTCAGCAGTAATCATCTTTAAACTTTGTCAAATCAAGATTTGTTTTTAATTTAAAGGAACTCATAAGGAATACCAATATATCAAAGGCTACATGGGGAACTACTTAGTTTAAGCAGAAATGTGAATGGCAAGCAAGCCCTGAATAGGCAATCTTGCTTTATAAGATATTACCAAGGTCTTCCAAGGTGACTGAGTGGAATGCTAGCTTTTAATAGATCAGGTTTTGAGACTTCCTGAGTTGGAGAATAGTCTTTTACATGCAGGGCCTCAATAGCAGTCTATGGCTTGACCCATCTGTTGACAAAATGAGATTGCTCCAGAAATAGAATGCAGCATTTCCAGTAGTGGCTCTGAATTTCTGCTGCATATGTAGCAATATTTCTTAAGTGCAGTCATCCTGATGAATGTTGAAAATGTTTTGTTTCACAAAGCAATGTCTTTTGGATTTCTATGCACTGATGAATCACTGATGATATTTTAGTACTGTTTTGGTTAATTGCTAAATTTTAAAATGAATATGCCCATGCTAAGATTGTATCCCATACAGAAGTCAAATTAATGTTGAAGCAAGAGTTTAGTCATAACTGAAATATTGGGATATTATGTCTTCCCATTTGAAAGTTGTAATATCCATCAGGTGAAGTAACTGCTGCAACACAATGATTACTTCAGTGGGCTGATGTCCCTGGAAACATTTAAAGGATATTTTAATGTACCATGTCAGGACTAGGGAAGCTTCATTTACATGGTGAAAACTTCTTTGTGTCTGCTGTGTATAAGTTACTTGCTGGGTTAGAGAAAGCAGTTAAGGCCAGTTCAGTAAATTTGGCCAGCAAAGGCAAAATATTTTTTAATGTAAGATCTCAAAAGCATAGGCAACCAAAGCAAAAATAGACAAATGGAATTGCCTCAAGTTTCTAAACAGCAAAGGAAATAATTTAAAAAGTAAAGAGACAACTCACAGAATCCAAGAAAACATTTGCAAACTACTGATCTGACAAGGAATCAATAATGAGAAGGTATAAGGTGCTCACACATCCCAATAGTAAAAAATCAAATAATCCGATTTAAACATGGGCAAAAGATATGAATAGACATTTCTCAAAAGAAGACATACAAATGGCCAAAGGTATATGAAAAAAATGCTCATTGACTGGGCTCGGTGGCTCAACCTGTAATCTGGCGCTTTGGGAGGCCGAGGTGAGTGAATTGCCTGAACCCGCGGGTTCGAGTCTGCCTGGGCAACTTGGCGAGACCTCATCTCTACAATAAATCAAAAATTAGCCGGGCGTGGTAGCGCATGCCTGTAGTTCCAGTTACTTGGAAGATTGAGGCGGAAGGATCGCCGGCGCCCAGCAGGTTGAGGCTGAGGTGGCCGGGAGCGGCCACTGCACTCCATTCTGGGCTACAGAGTGAGACTCCAACTCAAAAAAAAAAGAAAAGAAAAGAAAAAAAAAGAAAAAATGCTCAACATCAGTAATCATCAGAGAAATACAAATCAAAGCCACAATGAGCTACCATTTTACTCTAGTTAAAATGACTTTTGCCTGGGCACGGTGGCTCAAGCCTGTAATCCCAGCACTTTGAGAGGTCGAGGCGAGAGAATTGCCTGAGCTCAGGGGTTTGGGACCAGCCTAGGCAACGTGATGAGACCTCGTCTCTACAATACATTAAAAAATAAGCCAGGTGTGGTAGCACACACCTGTAGTTCCAGGTACTTGGAAGGCTGAGGTGGAAAGATTTACTGAGCCCAGCAAGTCTAGGCTGCAGTGGCTGTGAGCATGCCACTGCACTCCAGTCTGGGCAACAGAGTGAGACTCTGACTCAAAAAAATGACTTTTATCAAAATGATAGGGGATAATGGATGCTAGTGAGGATGTGGAGAAAAAGGAACCCTCGTATATTGTTGATGGCAATGTACATTAATACAACCATCATTAAAAAAATATGGATGTTCCTCAAATAATTAAAAATAGAGCTACCATATATTGCACCAATTCCATTCCATTACTGGATATGTATCTAAAAGAAAGGAAATCAGCATAGCAAAATGATATCTGCACTCCCATGTTTATTGCAGCACTATGCACAATAGCCGAAATATAGAATCAGCATGTTTTCATCAATAATGGATGAATGTATAAAGAAAATGTGGTATATACACACAATGGAATATTATTTAGCCATGCAAAGAATGAAATCCTGTCATTCGTAGTAACTTGTATGGAACTGGACAACATTTGGTTGTGTGAAATAGCCAAGCACAGATAAATAAATATTTCATATTCTCACTCATATGTTGGAACTAAAAAAGCATATTTCATGAAGTTAGAGAATAGATTGGTGGTTATCATATGCCAGGAAAGGTAGTGGGGAACGGTGATAAAGGGAGGCTGATTGATGGGCATAAATACATAGTTTGATAGAAGACATAAAACCTTGTGTTTAATACAGCAGTCGGGTGATAGTAGTTTAAAATAATGTAGCATATAGTTCAAAATAATGAGAAGAACTTGAATGTTTCTAACATAAAGAAAGGACACATTTTTAAAGTGATGGATATCAATTACACGGATTTGACTTTTACAAATTATATAACTGTATTAAATCATCATATATACCCTAAAATATGTATATATATTATATACCATTAAAATCTTTTTAAAAACTTGACCAGCAAAAAAGGAGTTCCTCTGGAAAAAAAAAAAAAAAAAAGAACAAGTAGCCACCAGTGACTTTTGTGATCCTGGGCAGACTTTTGTTTCCCTCAGACATAACCCACATCCATTTTATGAAGTCTGGAGGCCTCTTTTTCAGAGAATATTTCTCAGATCTTGTAGAAGGAATTATACAAACAGAAACTCAACTGCATCCTGAGAGGCTGTTGAATCTAGTTGCCAAGCACATGGTTTCTGGAGATAGGTACAGTTGGTTTGAAATCTTGCACTGCAACTTTACTAATTGTGTGACTTTAGACAAGTCACTTTGCCTATCTGCCTTAGTTTTATTCGCTGTAAAATGGTGATGATAATGAAATAGTTGGCCCTCTTGTATCCAAAGATTCCACATCTGTAGATTGAACCAACCATGGGTTAAAAATACAGTCACCCATTGCACATTCTGTCAATGATCAACAACATTTATGATGGTGAGCCCATAAGATTATAATACTGCATTTTCACTGTATATTTTCTATGTTCCAATATGTATGCTTAAATACACAGACACTATTGTGTTACAGGTGCCTACAGTATTCAGTAGAGTCACATGTTGCATAGGTTTGTAACCTAGGAGTGATAGGCTATACTATATAGTCTTGGTGTGTAGTAGACAAGACCATTTAGGTTTGTGTAAGTACAACCTATGGTGTTTGCACAACAATGAAATAGCCTAATGATGCATTTCTCACAGTGTATTTTCCTTTTTAAGCAATCCATGACTGTATTCAAAAACTAAAAAACCCAACAATACAACAATAAAAAATACAGATTTAAAAATACAGATTAACAACTAGTTAGATACCATTGACGTTGTATTAAGTATTATAAGTAATCTAGGGATGATTTTAAGTATACAGAAGAATGTGCATAGCTTATATGCAAATACTTTGCCATTTTATATAAGGGATTTAAGCAGCTACAGATTTTGGTACCCAGCAGGGGTCTTGGGACTAGTCTTCCATGGAGACTGAGGGATGGCTGTATTCATCTCAAAGGCTAGGTGAGGAGTCTTGGGTGATTGCTTAAGTAAAAAATTTATATAATTTGCTTATATTTTTGAGTGCTTACTTTGTGCCATGCACTGTGCTGAAAACTTTGTATGCATTCTCATGCTTAATTCTCACTACAGTCCTCTGTGATGGGTACTATTAGTAGTCCCCTCCTTTTTTTTCAGAGTCTCATTCTGTCATTCAGGTCCAGGCTGGAGTACAATGGCATGATCATGGCTCACCGCAGTCTCAACCTCCTGGGGCTCAGGTGATCCATCTGCCTCAGTCTCCCAAGTAACTGGGACTACAGGCACATGTCACCATGCCATGGTTAATTTTCTGACTTTTTTGTAGAGACAAGGTCTTGCTATGTCGCCCAGGCTGGTCTCGAGCACCTGTGCTCAAGTGATCCTCCTCCTCAGACTCCCAAAGTGCTGGGATTACATACAGGCATGAACTATGACACCCAGTCAGTATCTCCTTTTAAAAAATGAGGAAACAGAGACACAGAAATGATGATTAACTCTCTCTAGCAAGTGGTGAAGGCAGAATTTAAAATCGGATTTATCTAGTTCCCATAGTCCATGTCCTTAGCCACTCACTGTATTATATTCTGTCTCCTCATATTTTTTCTAGAAATGGCTTAGCAGTTGACACTTACTAAAGAAGAAACCACTTTTTCTCAAAGCCTTGCATTACATTTTTATTTATTTAGTTTTCGTTTCTGAAAAAGCCACAACTCTGGGTAAGCTTTATAAGGGAACCCCAGAATAACAAAAGGAGAATTTTCCTTCTGGTCAAGAGCTCCTTACAGAACTATGGTGATGAGGCTAAAGTGCACATCAAAGTTAGAGAATAAACCCCCAAAAGCCTTACATTATGGGGTCAACAGTAATTTCCAAATTTTATTTCACTGAGCAGTAAGGCATCATTTTTTAAAAACCAGTTACCTAGATGTGATTGCAACTTTTGTCTTTTCTCCTGATTTCCTCTTCTTCAAGTTTAAGAACTTGATATGGAGAAAATTAATTGTTAACTACTTGTTTACAGTAAAGATTGAGTAGAGTAACATATATAAGAGTTGTACAATATATGTATGATTGCCTGTTCCACAAGGAGATTAGACCCAATCAGCAACAGAATTTTACTGAACATATCTCAATGCCAATTTTTTTAAAATCTGAATTTTTAAAATTCTGAATTTTTAAAATTAATTTCTGGAGAGGCTATAAATTCAAACTGGATTTAAATAACTGTCCTGCAATTGTTATCTGTGTAAACCTGGACAAGTTATTTAGTCTTTCTGTAATCTCAGTTTATTCATTTATACAACAAGAATGATAATAACAGTATTTGTACCACAGTGTAGTTGTGAATATTAGAAAACTAAAGCTATTATATTGGTGCCAAGAAAATAACAAGCTCTTGAATATCATAACTTATGGTAGTGGTAATGACAATGACAACAATGGCAATGATATTAATGATTTTATTTGAAGATACTTTTATAACTATGATAGTTAATTTTAGGTGTCAAACCGTAGGGTATTTTTGGATGAGATTAATATTTACAGTCATGAACTTTGAATGAGAAGACTGTCCTTTATAATGTGGGTGAGTTTCACCCAATCAACTGAAGGCCTGAACAGAACAAAAAGATTGATCTCCCTGAGCAAGAGGGAATTCTCCAGCAGAATGCCTTCAAAGTTCATCTGTAGTATCGGCCCTCCAGGATCTCTAGTCTGCTATTCTACACTGCAAATTTGGACAGGTCAGTCTTCATAATTTTATAAGCCAATTTCTTATAATAAATATATTTCTATTTATGTATATATCACATTGGTTCTCATTATCTGGATAACTCTGGCTAATATAAATTTTAAAGCCACTGGATTTAATTTTTTCTAAAGTTCTCTCTCTATGTTTGCTATTCTATAATTGATTTTATTATAAATCTTGAGTGTAGACAAAAGGACACTAATTCTGATTACTATAGGTTACAAAAGGACAGATTTCATGGAAAAAGAGGATTGTGAAGCAAATAGAAATTTAAGGAAAGGAGGAAGAAAGACACTCCAGGTAGGAGAAAGTGTGGAATAAGGCATGAAAAAAATGAGTGAAGTAGGTGTGTGTGGTTTGAAATTGCAGATTTGTTCTGGCTAAAATCAATATCCTTGTTAAATTTTGCATGCCTGGTATCTCTCTACCTCTCTCTCTACCTCTCATTCTCTCCTTCCACCTAGCTGACTCTCTCTGTGTGTACGTTTCCTATCCATAGATTTAACTGATCACAGACTAAAATATAGCAAATACAAAATTGTGTCTGTACTGAACTTGTACAACTTTTGTCTTGTCATTATTTTCTAAGCAATACACTATTGCAATTGCTTACATAGAATTTACATTGTATTAGATATTATAAGTAATTTAGAAATGATTTAAAGCATGTGGGAGGATGAGCACAGGCTGTATTCAAATACTATGCTATTTTGCATCAGGAACTTGAACATCCATATATTTTGTTATCTGTGAGAAGTCCTGGAACCAATCTTCCATGCATACCAAGGAGCAACTGTATATATATATATGTATATATATATTTAGAACAAGTTCTTAGAAGAATTGCACAGTAAAAGTTATGCAATTTAAAGTTTTTATCAATGCTGCCAAGTTACCATCTCAAAAGGCTATACCAAATGTTTGTTGTTACCAGTAATTTATGAAATAACCTATAATATCCTACCTAAAATTGAGTATTATATACCTTTTAAAATGGTGATAGTCATAGAGTGCAGTGTTATCTTTATTTTAATATATATTTCTTGGATTTTTTTGTGGGAGTGAACATCTTATGTTTATTGACTATTTGTTATAATTTTTTGAATTTTCTGTTCATGTCTTTTGCCAATTTTTCTATTTTTTCTCATTGATTTGTAGTAATTTTGTTTTGAATGATGATTCTTCACTTCTTATTTATGCAGCAGATATATTTTCCAATGTTATTTTTTCTTTATTTTAGTGATCATTTCATTTTATAAAATATTTTACTTTTCATGCAAAAAAATCCAGTCTTTACTTATGAATCTTTGTTTTTGTTCTTTATCCCCCAACAAGATAATTATTTTTCTAAAAGTTTACAGTTTTGTAATTACATGTTTAACTTTTTCATCCATCTGGGGTTTTTTGTATATGGAATGAAATAGAGGCCTACACTCTTTTTCTAAGTAGTTAGTTATTCCATGACTGTGTGTTGAATACTCTTGTTCCTATGTCAATATCATAATTTTTGAATGCCATGTAACTTTAGAGTGTTATGATTTGTGTTATAACAACTTCCTTCTCATTATTCTTATTTTAACAAAAGTCATCGGCTATTTGGAAGGATATTTCTCTTCCATATAAATTTACAGTTATCTTTTCATACTATTATTTATTTTTTATAGTGAAAATCCTATGATGTTTATTTAAATGTGATAGTTGATTAAATACGTTTTCACATATATCATATCTTTAAAGATCTCAGCATGAACACCATGGTAATATCTAAGTCACATATCTTGAACAAAGGTCACTCCATATTTGATAAATTTGTAGAAGTTCCCTCCAATGCAAATTTTCTAATGTCAAAGTTTAGATACAGTTAAAGAATTTACACAGTGTTTACATTTCTATATTCTAAAGATCTATGACACAAGTAAAGGCAATGTACAATTTTTTACATCTGTAAAGCTTTTTTTCATAGGTTCTCTATGGCTTATATTTTGATAAATGTGCTTTCACAGTCATTACAGGTATAGGGAGTTTATTGTGTATGAACAACCTCATGTTGAGAAGAGTTGGAGCAACAGTGAAAGATTTTCCATATTCTTTATATTTGAAAGGCTTCTCTCCAGTATGGATTCTCTGATGTGGAATAAGATGCAAGTACTGATAGAAGGCTTTCCTCAAAATCTTCACATTTGTAGGATTTATCTCCAATATGGATCCACACATGTCCAGCAAGTCCTGAATGAAAGCGAAAAGCTTTGTCACATCATTCACATTTGTATGGTTTCTCTCTTGTATGGATCGTCCTATGTCCAGCAAATGATGAATAAAAATGAAAGGTTTTGCCACATTCTTTACATTTGTAAGTTTCTCTCTAGTATGGATCCTCCTATGCATAGTAAGTTGTGAATGAGAGCAGAAGGCTTTACCACATTCTTCACATTTGTAGGGTTTCTCTCCAGTATGGTTTCTTTGATGTAAAGTGAAGTTTGAGTAATATGTAAAGGTTTTGCCACATTCTTCACTGTTGTAGGGTTTCTCTTCAGTATGGATGTTCCTATACCCATAAAGTCCTGAATGAGAGCGAAAAGCTTTGCCACATTCTTTACATTTGTAGGGTTTCTCTTCAATATGGATCCTCCTATGTCCATAAAGTCCTGAATGAGAGTGATAGACTTTGCCGCATTATTGACATATGTAGGGCTTTTCTACAGTATGGATCTTTGTATGTAGAGCAAGAACTGAATGAAAGCTAAAGGCTTTGTTATATTTTGTACATCTGAAGCGTTTCTCTTCAGCATGGGTTTTCTGATGTTGAATAAGACTTTAGTACAAGTTAAAGGTTTTGTGACATTCCTCACATTTGTAAGATTTCTCTCCATTTTGGATCCTCCTATGTCAGGCAAGTTCTGAATGAAAGCAAAAGTCTTTGCCACATTCTTCACGTTTGTAGGGTTTTTCTCCAGTATGTGTGGTCTTATGTCCCGCAAATCCATTATGAGAGTGAAAGAATTTCCCACATTCTTCACGTTTGTAGGGCTCCTCTCTAGTATGAATTCTTTTAGGACTCTCTAGATTTGCTGACTTATGAAGCACTTTTGCACATATGTTACAACTGTGTGAATTTCCTCTAACACTAAATCTCTGATATTGACTACATTTTGTGGAATGCTTAAAAGTTTGGCTATATTCATTAAATTTGTAAGCCATTGCTGGAATATGGATACTCTGGTGAATTATAAATTTGGAGTGCAGATAAAAGACCTTCCCATATTTGTTACAGTTGTAATGATCATGTACAAAGTAACAGCCTCTTTGCCCTTCACCCTCATTCACATTTTTCCAATCTATCCCTAAGTGTAAATTCTTAAAGCCATATCTTCCATATGTCACCTTTGTGAGTGACTCTTCTGTGTTCTCCTCTGGCAAAAGATCTTCATTGTTATGAGAATTCATAGCTGAGGCCAAGGGGTTGAGATTGTGGTGAGTCATAATTGTGTCAATGTACTCCAACCTGGAAAACAGAGTGACACCCCATATGAACCAGCAATCCTACTTCTGGATATCTATCCAAAGCAGAACCTGGAAAACTGGCTAATGTATTGAGTCTCTTCACATTCCAGGGCTCTTTCCTTTGCTCCAGACAAGAGATCAGGTCTGGCTTAGTGACATTAAAACCCAGGGAAACCAGTTTTTTGTGGTTCTCTAACATCACATTCCTGAACAAAATCCTCTGAGCAGGGTCCAGACATTCCCACTACTCTGGAGAGAATTCTATGGCCACTTTCCTCAATGTCAACGGCCCCTGAGAACCAATCATTTCTTTCTCTTTCTCCTCCTTCTCTGGGATTTCTTCTGAGATGAGATTATCTGGATAAATCACGCCTCCAAATTTATTCACTTCTTAGATGTAAGCACAAATGTGCTGGTCTTGCCTCCTGTAGTCCCATTTCCCATACTATTATTTATTTATTTATTTGTTTGTTTGTTTATTTATTTATTTTGAGTTGGAGTCTCACTCTGTTGCCCAGACTGGAGTGCAGTGGCCGCTCCCGGCCACCACAGCCTCGGCCTGCTGGGCTCCAACGATCCTACCGCCTCAGCCTTCCGAGTAGCCGGAATTACAGGCATGCGCCACCACGCCTGGCTGATTTTTTGATTTATTGTAGAGATGAGGTCTCGCTGCCCAGGGGGGTCTCGAACCCGCGGGCTCAGGCAATTCACTCACCTCAGCCTCCCAAAGGCATGGGGATTACAGGCTGAGCCACCGAGCCCGGCTCCATACTATTATTTAAAGACTAAACTTATGAATTAGTTATTGTCCATGTTTGATATGTAGGCAATGCAAAAGAGTGGTAGTAGATGCAGGTAACTAAATGAGATTCCAACAGTTGCCTGTAGTGGCCAAATTGATAGACTTTTTTCTTTAGATTGACCAAATATTTGAATAAATTGACAGGACATATCTTATGCATAGTAATAGAGAAACCATATTATGTAATTATCAGGAATGCTGTACAAAATATGATTCCTACACTGTATGGTAGTTACCAGTCTTATAGTCAACTTGAAATGACTATAGTGTGACTGAAAAATTGAATTTAAAATTTTTATTTTAATTAATTTAAATTTAGAAACTAAAGCCATGTAAAATGTCTTCTGTTAAGCACAACTTTATTGCTTTGGTAGGCTGACATTTCACTTTTGCCATTGTTTCACATACAAGAAAGATACTATTCTTATAATGGGTGTGCATGTCACATACATGTGTCATTTCTAGTGTCACATATACTTACATCTTTGATCTATTCAGTTCAAATGATTTATTCTAAGAAATGGCATATGGTTGTAACATGTTTATTTTCACATTTTATGCAGACAGTATGAGTTACAATTATACTGTGTGAACCACACTTGTTTATTAAACTTAAATACTTATTTCCAATATAATATAGTTAAATTATTTTTCTAGTTTTAAATAAGTATGAGAAAATTTGAAATTTAAAATGAATCATACCACTGATGCAAAATTGAATGGAGATGCAAAAGTTAATAGTACAACCAGAATAGTAAAGAAAAAAAGACCTGAAGAAGGTGTATTAAAAATTTCTCAATAAATGGTGATTGCAATTTACTTAACAGAGAAAAAAAAAGAAAACACTATTCATGGTTTTAAAAATAACAAAATATAAAATATTGAGTAACATTTTCACCAAAAACATAGTGAATTTGATAAGAAATTTCTTCTAAAAGAACCCACTTCTTTCATTTAGTTCAAACTGGCAGTTTTTCTGTTGCGGTAGGGGATTAAATTAGTATTTGATACCCATATTAATATTCTTATCAAATGTTTGCTCAGTCTCACTCTTAATGTTCTCTTTAAAGTATTTTCATATCATTCTCAGTTTCTAACATGCCCTTTAAAACTCTTGTAGACTCTTACCATTACTCTGTTCCTAACCCACTTTCGTAATTTTAGGTATTTGTTACAGTAACACCTCACATTTTGGTGCCAATTTATATCTTAGTTCTTGCTATTATAACAAATTGCCATGTACTGGGGGACTTAGCAACATTTATTTCTCAAAGTTCTGCAGACATAATGTCTAAGATCAAGATATCAGTATGATTGAGTTCTGATGAGTGCCTTCTTCTAGATTATAGAGAAATAACTTCTCTTTGTATCTTCACATGGCAGAAATCGAATGAGATAGCTATCTGGGATCTCATTTTAAGGGCACTAATCCCTTCATAATCTTCATTCATGAAGATTCCACCCCTATGACGTAATGATGTTCCAAAAGTCCCATATCCTAAAACCATTACATTGGGCATTAGAATTTTAACATATGAATTTTGGAGGCACACAAACATTTAATGCATAACACGTATGAAAACATAAAACTGTCTATATATTTACTTTTACCTGTGAGTTTTACACAGATTAATTTACTACTGCAACAGTGCTTGGCAAATGACTTTTAATTCTAGTATAAAGGTTAAAAGACAAAAGTATTAAGAATAGCAATAAATATAAAAAAAGTTAATGGATACATAATATAAAAATATGTAAAGAGTTATGTCAAAGCATAAAGTAGAAAGGGAATAATAAAGTATAGAATTTTTATAATCAGTTGAATTTATCAGCTTAAAATACACTATTATAACTATGATAGATTTTATGTAAGTCCAATGGTAGTAAGCACAAACAAAATATCTATAGAAGACACGTGCAACAATGAGAAAGAAATTAAATAATATAAGTACAAAAAAATCAATGAAACACAAAGGAAAACAGCAAAAGAGGAAAAGAGGAACAAAAGAACTGTAACAATAAAGACAAAATAAAATGGCAATAGTAAGTCTTTACCTATCATTAATTACACTAAATAAAAATGGGTTAAACTGCCAAATCAAAAGATATAGAATGGTTGAATCAATCAAAAACAAGATCTGTGTATGCTGTCTACAAGAGATTCACTTTAGATTTAAGGACACACATAGGCTGAAAGTAAAAGGATGGAAAAAATATCTTCTCTGACCACAGTAAAATGAAACTAGAAATCAATAGCAGAAATAAACTGGAAAATTTACAAATGTGTGAAAACTAACAAAATTCTTAATAACCAAGGGGTCAAAGAAGAAATCAAAATTGAAATTAGAAAATATCTTGAGACAAATGCAAATGAAGGCACAGCATCCCCGAAACTATGGGATTTCGCAAAAGCAGTACAAAAAGAAAAGTTTATGGTGATAAATACCTACATCAAAAAATAAGAAAGCTCTCACATAAGAAACTTAACTTTAAATTGCAAAGAACCAGTAAAAGGGGGAGATTCTTATTTCAAATTCAGTAAAATGAAAAAGGTAATAATTAGGCAGAAATAATTAAAATAGAATTTAAAAATAACAGACGAAATGAACAAAACTGAGCTGGGTTTTTGAAAAGATAATAAAAGTGACAAACATTTAGGTAGACTAAATAAGAAAAAAGCAAGAACATTCAAATAAATAAAAATAAAAATTAAAGAGGAGATATTTCAACTGATATCACAGAAATAAAAAGGATTATAAGTGACTACTATGAATAATTATACACCAACATATTCGATAACCAGGGAATTTGATAAAGTTCTAGAAATATTCAACCTACCAGGTTGAATCATGAGAAAACAAAAAATCTGAACAGACCTATAACAAATATATTGAATTAATAATAATAAAAAATCTACCAACAAATAGAGCCCAGGGCCAAATGGTTTCACTGGTGAAGTCTACCAAACATTTAAAGAAGAATTAATACTAATCTTTCTCAAGCTCTTCCAAAAATTTGAGGAGGAAAGAACATTTCCAAAGTCATTTTATGAGGCCAACATTACCCCAATACCAAAGCCAGACAAAAACACTGCAATAAAACTAAACTACTGGCCAATATCACTGATACATACTGATGCTAAAATCCTGCAAACCCAATCCATCAGCTCATTAAAAGTATACACAGTGACCAAGGGGTATTTATCCCTTGGGTTGCAAGAATGTTTCAATATATGAAAATCAATTAATGTGACATACCACATTAACAGAATGAAGGATGAAAATCACATGATCATCTCAATAGATACAGAAAAACATTTGAAAAAATTAAACACACTTTCATAAAAAAATTCTCAACAAACTAGGACTATGGGAGGGCATTTTTACAACATAATAAATGCCATTTATAAAAAGCCTACAGTGAACATAATAGTCAATGGTGACAAATAGAAAACTTTTTCTTTAAGATCAGGAACAAGGCAAAGATGCTCAAACTTGCCACTTCTATTCAACATAGTACTGGAAGTTCTAACTAGAGCATTTAGGCTTTATATATAAAGCTGAAATAATTAATTGCCAGCAGACCTGCACGACAGCAAATGCTAATGGAAGTCCTTTCGGCAGAAGGAAAATAACAAGTGGAAATATGAATCCAGCTATCTCTCAACATAGTAAAAATTAAATGAGATAAAACATGCAAACATCTTGGATATTGCTTGGTGACTGTAGTGATATTCAGCAATGAGGTATGTAGCACTTTAAGATGAGTTTGTGAACTTAATTGCCACATCTCCTACCATATTGTGTTTATTCATTCTCATGTTTCAGAAGCATGACTTAAAGTTGTAAATTTTTTAAAAAGATGTGGGATACAATTCAGGCTTAGGTATACGAGTGGTTGTTGTACAGGTAAAGTTTGGGCCTCCCTTTGGTCCCCACTTTGCCTGGTTTGAGATCAGGTATCTTTATTGATGTTGTTTCTCCCCCCCCACCCACCCAGTAGTAGTATCCTGCTACTGCCAATCCCTTTCTTACATTATATTACATTATATTATATTATATTATATTATATTTATTAATTCTCATGTTTACAGAAGCCTGACTTATAGTTGTAAAATTTTTTAAAAGCACTCTAAGAAGTATTTTTACCCTCATGCTTCCTGTTTCCATTATATATGAATATTTGCCACACAACGGTCAATTTAGAATTGCTATTTTCTCACCATGAAGGGGAAGGAAGTATGGGAGTTTTTGAGATGCCCAGTTCAAATGTGTGGGTCAGTGAACCTCTACAATGACTTTTCCACCCAAAAATAAATTATTTCAAGGTTTTTTTGGCATAAAACTGTTCATTTTGTAGGAAACTGCATACAATTTGAAGAGTATTCCACTATTATTGACTTTATCATTACAAATGAAATTTTTCTAGCTTAGGTGAACAAGACATCACTAACATAGATAGGGAATGAAGGAGAAGGAGCATATTTGAGTATAAAGAAGATGTGTTAGAATTTGGAGATGTTATGTATGAAATGCCTGTGGGATCTTAAAATAAGTTCTAAACACAAGCACAACAAAGGCTGATATTTTTGCATTTGGGTTATTAGAGACATTAAAACTTTTCTCTTTGTGGTTTGTAGGTTCAAGAAATATGGACACTTTCTTAAGAAGCCATTTCATGGTGAAGAAAAATAAAGAGAAAAATGGTAGTGGCTTGAGGGATAGCTTAGGTTAGGACAGATAATTTTACAAACAAAAATATAGGGACCTTAGTCATGATTGTAGGTTAAGGGGAAGGATCTTATGCTGGCAACAAGGAACACAATCAAGAGTCTAATATAAATATTTCACCACCAAAGGAATGATGGATTTCCTTTTTTTGGGAAAAGGAAATTATAAAATTGTTTGCTTTTTATCTTTGTGGTTATCAACCTCTTATGATTACCTTTTACCTTTGTTACCCTATGTAGACAAACCACTCATCAAAACAATCAAACTAGAAAAAAAATGATCAACACACATACACATACATGCATAGATACAGAAGATGGAAGAGAAGAGGTAGAGATATAAGTGAATTTATGATGCTTCCTTTATCTTACTGGGACTAGAACATTTATGTATAATTAATCAGAATTATGTGCCAGATAGTGTGCTAGGTGCTAAGGATATATTGATGAATAAATTATGGTCCTTGCTTTGTGTGTGTGTAACAGTGATGGCGTATGCATTACAATGCAATATGGGGAACTGAAGGTATTGGTCCATATGATTTTGGACTCTAAGAAGTTCCATAATCTTTTCTGAAAGCTGGAGATCCAGGAAAGTTGGTGGTATAACTTGAAGGTCTGAAAACTGGAGCGCTGATAGTATATATTCCAATTCAGGTCTAAAGTCTTGATAATCAAGACTTTAGAGCAGAGTATTAATGTCCCAGCTGAAGCAGTCAGGTAGCATTAGATTAGCCTTCCTAAGCCTTTTTGTTCTATTCCGGCAATCAACAAATTGGATGATGCCCACCCACAGTGAGAAGGGCCATCTGCTCTACTCAGTGCACTAATTCAAATATGAATCTCTTCCAGAAATTTCTCCACAGCCACACCCAGAAATAATATTTAATCAACTTTTTGGGTATGCCATCACCCAGTCAGGTTGACACATAAAATTAACCATTACAGGGAGCATAGTCAATAAATACTGAATTGTCTAGGACAGGTCAGTCTTTTTGGGGAAGGTAAAATGTGCCTGCTTTGTTCTGAAATCAGGTAAACTCTGGCTTCCAATAAAGTAGCAAGATTATGCTAAAATGAAAACTCATGATTGCTCCTATTCCCACAAAGACCATTATAAAAGTTTTCCATTTCTAATTGTTTGTTGTTTTAAATGTAGTTAATTTTTCCTCCTTTGACACGAGAAGTTAACATAATTTTCCCCAAGGTGCAAGACATTGATAGTAACTACTGGGCTATTATCACAAACATTGTGCTTTACAATATTATCTCAAAGAATGAAATTTAGGAGGGTTATGTCCTGCTATTCTCCATTCTTGTCAGTTCTCAAGTGTTTGCATCTTTCTTTTTTTTTTGAGTCGGGGCCTCACTGTTTCCCAGGCTGAAATGCAGTGGCACAATCATGGCTCACTGCAGACTCAACCTCCCGGGCTCAGACAATTCTTGCACGTCAGCTTCCCCAATAGTTGGGACTACAGGCATGTGCCACTATGCCCGGATAATTTTTTGAATTTTTTTTTTTTAGAGATGGGAGTCTCACTATTTTTCCCAGGCTGGTCTCAAACTCTTAGGCTCAGGCAATCCTCTTGCCTCTGCCCTCGAAAGTGCTGGGATTACACACATAAGCCACTGTGCACGGCTTAATGTTTTCATCTTTCATTCCTATAGTCAATCACATCAAATAATAGCAATTGCAATTGGGTCATTGAAAGAAGCCTTTTAGATTAAAGTAGACAATATGCTTAAGATTGGCTTTGCTTTTTATAATGAATAATGGTTATCATAAAACAAGAAAAATATTATGCTTTGACTATTGCTAACACAGATTTAAGTAATTTAAATGGCATGAATGTTCTTTAGAATAATTATTGATGCCTCACTACATTGTGAAACATGTTTTAGCCCATTGAAGTTTATGACATGCCCTTGTATTCAACAAGAACTTTATTATGCTTATTCAGTCAACAATGTCATTCCAATTCTAGAAGATCAATGCTGCATAAAGCTTTTTAGAAGTTGTTGAAACACAGCTTGAAGACTAACTAGGAAAAGGCCAAGAGGAGAAAATAGGGAGGAAAAAGGTAGCAACAGACAGCAATCAGGATAATGTTGTTGTTTTTAAAATGTAAATTTCTAGCCAGGCTCGGTGGCTCAACCTGTAATCCCGCCCCTTTGGGAGGCTGAGGTGAGTGGATCGCCTGAGCCTGCGGGTTCGAGACCCGCCTGGGCAGGCGGGACCTCATCTCTACACTAAAATCAAAAAATTAGCCCGGCGCACGCCTGTAATTCCGGCTACTCGGAAGGATCGCCGGAGCCCAGCAGGTCTAGGCTGCGGTGGCCGGGAGCGGCCACTGCACCCCAGTCTGGGTGACAGAGTGAGACTCCAACTCAAAAACAATAAAAAAAAACCCAAAATGTAAATTCCTATTTGTTTGATTTCTTTTTTCAGTTTTGGGGAATGGCTACATAATCTGAGATAGAAAATGTAGCCTAAGATAGAAGAGACCATATTGTCAGGAAATCTCATGACTCTCTCTTGTAATGAAAGGAGTTACTTCTGGAAGTGGCTTATTAGCCACTTCTGGAAGTGGCTAATGAGAATGCTTTTAACATTCTCATTATAGTTTATATATTTGTAAAGGTGAAAACATGTTGCTATCTCCTGATCTCCCCTTTATACCCTTGATCGACTATTATGATAAATACATAATAAAAAGTATTTGCTATTGTTAAGACCTTAAAGGCTCAAACTGTTTTCTGATTAATCAGCCTTTTTGAGAAAAATAGCCACAGGTTGTTCATTATGGTATTGAACTCCATGTGAGTCTGCCATCTTGAGACTAGTTAGCATTATATGAGTGGTCCAGGCAAGAAAATCTATCTAATTCAAATATGAATCTTTTCCAGAAATTTCTCCACAGCCACACCCAGAAATAATATTTAATCAACTTTTTGGGTATGCCATCACCCAGTCAGGTTGACACATAAAATTAACCATTACAGGGAGCATAGTCAATAAATACTGAATTGTCTAGGACAGGTCAGTCTTTTTGGGGAAGGTAAAATGTGCCTGCTTTGTTCTGAAATCAGGTAAACTCTGGCTTCCAATAAAGTAGCAAGATTATGCTAAAATGAAAACTCATGATTGCTCCTATTCCTACAAAGACCGTTATAAAAGTTTTCCATTTCTAATTGTTTGTTGCTTTAAATGTAGTTAATTTTTCCTCCTTTGACACGAGAAGTTAACATAATTTTCCCCAAGGTGCAAGACATTGATAGTAACTACTGGGCTATTATCACAAACATTGTGCTTTACAATATTATCTCAAAGAATGAAATTTAGGAGGGTTATGTCCTGCTATTCTCCATTCTTGTCAGTTCTCAAGTGTTTGCATCTTTCTTTTTTTTTTTTTTTTTTTTTTTGAGTCGGGGCCTCACTGTTTCCCAGGCTGAAATGCAGTGGCACAATCATGGCTCACTGTAGACTCAACCTCCCGGGCTCAGACAATTCTTGCACGTCAGCTTCCCCAATAGTTGGGACTACAGAGGACTTGAGACTAGTTAGCATTATATGAGTGGTCCAGGCAAGAAAATCTATCTATGTTGAAAAGTGACCAACTGATATAAACAGAGCCTCTCCAATGGAGAATTTAAATGTGAGTCATATGGTAAAATCCAGTAAAAGCAAAAAGAGAAGAGAAAGATGCTGAATTTCAAACATATTCAACTGCTGGAGATTTTCTTAGGTGACTGTGATTGCTGACTACGTGAAATTTTCCATGATGCCAACTATTAGGCTGTTAAGACAATTTTCTGTGATTCCTCATGTCTCCATATAGCCATAAAGTAAACCCTCATCACTTAACTTAGCATATCAATACCTTTGTTCTTTATAACATAAAAATTCTGAACTAACATGATCTTATTGGATCATGAAGAGAGAGAGTCTGCAATCCTGGTCCCCATGCCCTGTTCTCTGCATTAACTAGGATGCTTCCCCAGGTTCACAGAGGGCTCTTTCTTGGAGAGACTACCTATGAGACTTAATAATTGTTTGGGCAGGGAAAGCCATTAAATCTAAGTGTTCCTGTTGGCTATATGTTTTCAAATTCTATTTTGTGACTCTTAATTTACTGACATTTGCTCCATGAATTGAGAAAAGACTCTGATGTCCCCTCTCAGTTTCTCAGAAGGAGAGCTCATTGGTTTTCAATGAAGCCTAAGATGAACACAGAAAACTCTTATCAGAATATTTACATTGGTTTTTTCAGATCACAAGCATCTTAAGATGAAGAATTTACAATAAGAATTTAATTTGTAATAATTAAAAAATATAAAATATCAACTAATCAAAATGATTCGGGAAAGGGACTATAAAATGCTGAAATTTTTATCAACTCAACTGGAGTTATTTTATAATTTTCTTTTGTTTATAGGTTTTTTAAAAAAATTTCTGAAATGTCTGAAATCACACTTCTTTTTCTTTTAAAAAAAGTTGAAAATTAATATTTAATAGTTGTACATATTTTAGGGCATATGTGCTATTTTGATACATGTATACAGTGTGTAATAATCAAATAAGGGTAATTGAGACTATTTATATTCTTTGATGTGTTGAGAACATTACAATTTTCCTATATATTTTGAAATGTACAACAAATTGTTGTTAACTATAATTGCCCTACTATATTATCAAATATTAGAATGTATCTCTTCTATTTAACTGTATTTTTGTACTCGTTACCTAACTTCTCTTTCTCTACCCCTTTGCCCTTCACTTCTTAGCCTCTGGTAACCATCATTGCTCTCCATCCATGAGATCCACTGTTTTAAATTCCACAAGTAAATGTCTTTTTGTGCCTGGCTTATTTCACTTAACATAGACTTCAAGTTCCACCTATGGTGTTACACATGACCAAATTTCTTTCTTTTTTATGGCTGAATAATATTCCATTGTGTATATTTATATAACATTTTCTTTATCCATGAATCCATTGATGAACACTCAGCTTGATTCCATATTTTGGCTATTGTGAGTAGTGCTGTAATAAACATGGGAGTGTAGATAACTCTTTAATATACTTATCTCCTTTCTCTTGAATATATACTCTGCAGTGGAATTATTGGATCATATGGTAGTTTTACTTTTAGTTTTTTGAGGAAACTCCATACTATATTTTATAATAACTATACTAATTTGCTTTTCCACCATAAGTGCATAAGAGTTCCCCTTTCTCCACATCCTTGCCAGTATTTGTTATTTTTTGTCTTTTTGATAATAGTCATTTTAACTGGAATGAGGTGATATTTCAATGTGACTTTTATTTGCATTTCCCTACTGACTAATGATGCTGAACTTTTTTCTCTTTTCCTTTCAGTTTTTTTTTTTTTTAATTTTAAAGATGTGGGGTACAATTCAGGATTAGGTATATAAGTGGTCATCGTACAGGTGGAGTTTGGGAAATCGATCTTTCGTATAACCCAGCAATCCCACTTCTGGGAATATACCTGGAGGAACTCAAATGCACAAAAATACCTGTGCATGCAAGTTTATTGCAGTACTATTCACGATAGCAGAAACATGGAACCAACCATGCTGCCCACTGAAAGTGGACTGGATTTAAAAACTATGATACTTATACACGATGGAATTTTTTTTTCATATACTTGTTGGCCATTTGTATGTCTTCTTTTGAGAAATGTCTGTTTGGGTTTTTATCCTATTTTTTATTTTATTTTATTTTATTTTCATTTTAAGCATATTTTTTTATTTTAAAATTTTGGGGTACAGTTAAGGGTTAGGTTTACAAATCTGCATCGTTAGGCACCCTTGCTGGTAAGGGGTGTCTCCCCATCCCCAGACAGATATTGACTACTGTTAGTCTCACCTCCCTTCCTCTCCCTACTCCCCATAGTTTCCCAAACTGTCAGTCCTTTTCTTATAGTATTATGATAGATGTTCAAGGTCCATTATATGAGTGAGAACATGTGATACTCAAATCTTTGTTTCTGTGAGAGATCACTCAGTATTATAGACTCCAGTTCAATCCAGATTGCTGCGAAATTCATGATTTTGTTCTTTTTTATGTCTGTGTAGTATTCCATCGTGTATATGTACCACATTTTTTTAATCCAGTCCACTTTTGATGGACAGTGTGGTTGGTTCCAGGTTCTTGCTATTGTGAACAATGCTGGGATAAACATACATGTGCAGGTATCTTTTTTATAGAGTGATTTGAGTTCTTCAGGGTATATTCCCCATAAGGGGATTGCAGATCATATGGGAGGTCAATTTTTAGAGCTTTTAGGAATCGCCACACTGCTTTCCACAGAGGTTGCACTAGTTTACACTCCCACCAACAGTGTAGCAGCGTTCTCTTTTCACCACATCCTCTCCAGCATCTGTTATTTTTGAGTTATTGATAATTGCCATTCTAATTGGAGTTAGGTGGTATCTTAGTATAGTTTTGATTTGCATTTCCTTGTTGATTAGTGAAGTTGTACATTTCTTCATGGGTCTGTTGGTCACTCAGATGTCTTCCTTTGAGAAGTGTCTGTTCATATCTTTTGCTCACTTTGTAATGGGGTTGTTTGTTTTTTTCTTTTCAGCACATTTGAGTTCCTTGTAGATCCAAGATGTTAGGCCTTTGTCAGACCTGGAGTTGGCAAATACATTTTCCCAGTCTGTGGGCTGTCTCCCTGGTCTCTTTGGCTTTGCAGAAGCTTGTCAGTTTAATGAGGTCCCACTTGTCTATCCTATCTCCTATATCCCATGCATTTCGGGTATTGCTCAGGAATTGGATGCCAGTTCCATTTCCACAAGGGTGTGTCCTGCATTTTCTAAGGTTCTTATGGTTTGAGGTTTTACATTTAGGTCTCTGATCCATTTAGAGTTAATTTTTGTGTATGGGGATAGATAGGGATCTTGTTTGGGTCTTCTGCATGTGGTCAGCCAGTTTTCCCAGCACCATTTACTGAATAGGTTCTCCTCTCACCGGTGGTAGGTGGTGGAGGTTTTGTCAAAGATGAATTGGTTGAGAAATTGAGGTTTTGCTTCTGGAATCTCAATTCTATTCCATTGATCTATATGCCTGTACCTATACCAATACCAAGCTGTTTTGATTATTGTAGCTTTATAGTAAAGTTTGAAGTCTGGTAATGTGATACCTCCTGCTTAGCCTATTTTTAAATTGAATTACTTGTTTTTGCTGTTGTTGTTTTGTTTTGTTTGCCATTGAGTTGAGCCCGTATATTCTGGTTATTAGTCCCCTATCAGATGGATAGTCTGCAAAAATTTCTCCTATCCCATTGGTTGTTTCTTTACCTAGCTGTTTATTCCCTTTGCTGTGCAGAAAATTTTTAGCTTTATGTAAATCAATTTGTCTATTTTCCCTTGGTTACCTGTGCTTTTGAGGACTTGCCGTCCCAAATCTTTGCCCTTAGCATTTCTTAAATGTTTTCTTCTAATAGTTTCATAGTTTTAGACCTTACATTTAAGTCTTTCATTCATTTTGAGTTGAATTTTATGTATGGTGAAAGAGGAGCATCTAGTTTTATTCTTTTGCATATGGATATCCAGTTTTCCCAACACCATTTATTAAAGGGACTGTAAGTTTCTGAATGTATGTTCTTGAAGCCTTTGTCAAAAGTGAATTGGTTGTAATTCTGTGGATTTATTTTCTGGCTTCTGGGTTCTCTCTTCTGTTCCACTGATCTGAAATCACTTTTCCTGCGACCAATATTTTTTTTTTCCTTTTGAAGATATTGTACCAATTTGATCTTCTATTGTCAGTGGCTGAAAACTAGAAAATAGGTAGATGAAAGATTTGTCTTGTACACAGTCTTTAAAAAATTGCTTGATCTAAATGAACAATTCAATTTATAATATAAAACAGTCTTTTTATCTGTGTAGTCTGCCAAAATGTAGAGTCAGAAAAAAAAAGCTGATCACAAATTTTAACAGTTGTGGTCCTGAATATCTTTTTCAAAGTAGTTACATGATTCCTCCCATTTCCTTCTTCACAAACCATCTCAACGTAACTCTGCAATGTACTATCCTGCTTGCCCAGTCAAGTAATCTTAACTGTCAGAAATAGAATAGAAATCAGTTATATTAATAGGTCCCTGTTCAATTAGTTCTGCCATAAAGTAAATTCTATTAGAATAAAAAACTAAAACCAAATATAAACTCTGACACATTCTGTCACCTATTTTATAACCACTTAATGCCTCTAATTCTGGTTGATGGAGAAATCTGGGATTCTAATGAAGTAAGGACTGTTTGTAAATACTATTAAATCATGGAGGAGACATAAATGTGCATTCTATTATATATATCATCCTGAATGGTTTTACCATAATGTTGCAGCTATTGAGAACTAATTCCAAGAGAAATTAAAGTTCTATAGTATCACTAATCTCTGAATTTGAGTTTCATTCATGTTACTACCACATCTGCTTCCTGCCATCACAGAGATCATGACACTGTGCTACTGAGGTGAGTGGAGATGTCCTGGAAAAACTTTAAAAAGTTCATATCCCCAAGGTGTATTATATTGCAGGGTTTGTGACTCAGTTATGACATTAAGGAAATCTCATTGTTTTTGTTCCCTCATCTGTAAAATGAGGAGAGAATTGGCTGACCTGAAAAAACATTTTAGAAGATTTAATTCATTAACTAAGGTGACTAAAAAAGGAATTTAAATTTAGCACTGAAAATGGTACATTAACAACGGTTCATAACCAGGCCTACCTATATGAGTTATATGCAGAAAGAACTGATATAATGTTTGATTAGTTATTTTCTTAATCGCCAGAACATAGTGTATTTCTTAGTGATATTTTAGACTGAACTGCAGTCTGATATTATGTAGAGAGAGAGGTAAAAAGGGAGAGAGACATATTACTTTCTTTATATGTCCCAAGCAGATTGATTCTGCAAGCTTCCAACTGAGAAGATTCAATGAGATAATGCATATGAAGTGCCAAGCATAGAACCTGACACAAAGTAATTTCTCAATAACTGTAGTTCCTTCTCTTGACCATGGAAGCAGTACCTTCTCTTCCCTGAAAGCACCACTGTAAAATGATTATAATCACCTAAATTGCATTCTCTCCCTTTATCACACCACTTTCACAAGCATTTTGTATCTCTTCTTACATCCATCTTTCACAGATGGAGAAACTACAGTCACTAAGTTAAGTGACTTGTCCAAGGTCACATGAGCTAGTTAATGATGTTCATTCCACTCATCAGCTATGTGTCAGGTAGAATCTGGGGACACAAAGGTAAGGAAAATTGATATAATTTTTGCCTTTATGAAACCTATAATCTGGTAGTGGAGAGAAAGAGTAATCAAATCATGCAGTACACAATGAAATGTGAAGTCAGATCTCTGGTTGGTTCTATGAAAAATAGATACATGTTCTATGAGAATATATAACAGAATATATAACTAGCATTGTCTGAGAGGTCAGGGGTCCCATCTGAGGAAATTATATTTTAAATCAGAGGGATGCTAAGGAATTAACATAAAAATAGGGGCAAAGGTACTGCATAAAGAGTGATTTAGTCAATAAGAAAATGCACAAAATCCTTATTGTAGTGATGTCAGCATAGAAAATACACACACACATACGCACAAAGTTAATGAGACTGGGGCAGAGAAACTGTAGGGAATCTGGGTGCAAAGATAATATTGTAGATGTAGGCATGAAGGAGCCCAAGCAGTGCCCAGATGCTATGTTAAGAAAATGTATTTTAGTGTTAAGAGCAATGAGAAGTCACTGAAAGGTTTTAAGTTTTGCAGAGTCTGGGATAGAGGGATAGAGGCATGCCATTACATGATTTCTGTTGTTAAAAGATCCATTTTGCAGAAGTATGGAGAGTAAATATGAAGAGCAGAGAGTGAAGAGCTGGTAGCCAATCTGGAGACCCTTGCAACATTTCATACAGTAACTATTGTCGGCTCAGACAAGGGTTATGGCAGTGGAGGTGCCTAGAAGCAAACAAACTTAAGACATTCAAAGAGGGTAAAATAAACAGAACATGGTGACTGATACAGCATGGAAGTAAATAAAGGAGATGAGTGAACTTTGGTAGCAAGTGGAAGAAGAATTCCTTAACCAAATGTTTTTTATTGATGCTATAAACTTTGCTGGTAAAAATAAAATTTGTGAATTTCTATTTTTTCCTTAGCTCTAGCCCTTTCTTTGTCTCCTTCTGGTTATGTGTGATCTGCTGTAATCCGCCTCTAGCTTCCAGCTATTAAACCCAAGGTGCTTGGCCAGAGCGTAATTCTGCACTTATTTAGAAAAGAATACCTCAGGGTGAGAAGTTAGGTTAAGCAAGCTTCTTGGCATAAAACCTGTGAATACCAGATGGAGCAATGCATTCCACTTCAACATAGGGTTCCAGAATCTTAGGTATGAAAAGAAAATAAAACTTTATTCAGTAACTGCTAAAGATAAAAGACGTCAACAGCTATGAAAGCAATTAGAATACTTCAAATATTGCCCAAGTATAAACTTCTCAAATGTGTCTATTTTTAGCTTATGAGACAAGAAGTTTCTGCTGCTACTTTGAAGAGATTTGTTCCTGATGTGATGTATGCCTGGAAAAAAATAAAATTTAGTTGAAATAAAATAAATACTAATTTATTTATTTATAAAATGTGCTAGCCTACTTACACTATCTTTATGGTGAAATTTTGAGACAGATAGGAGCTTTTGGTGACTTGTGGGTAATAAGAATTTACTGTTAAGGAATATACATTTTTCTCATCAGCACATGAAACATTCTCCAAGATAGATCATATGATAAGCCACAAATCAAGTTCAAATAAATTTTTTTAAATGGAAATCATATCAAGCACCTACTCAGATCACAGTGAAATAAAACTAGAAATCAACTTCAATAGTGACTCTCTAAACCAAACAAATACATGGAAATTGAACAACCTGCTCTTGAGTGATCCTTGGGTCAACAATGAAATCAAAATAGAAATTTAAGGAATTCTTGAAATAAATGACAACAACACACGTTTTCAAAACTACTGGGATACAGCTAAAGCTGTGCTCAGAGAAAAAAATATAGCACTTAAAGCCTACATTAAAAAAGACCGAAAACTCACATATTGAAAACCTAATGTTACACTTCAAGAAACTGGAAAAAACAAGAACAAACCAAACCCAAAGCTAGCAGGAGGAAATGAATAACAATATCAGGATAAAACTAAATGAAATTAAAACCAAAAAATGCAAAGGATCAATGAAATGAAAAGATAAAAAAATTGATAGAACACTAGCAAAGTTAGCTAAGAAGAGAGAAGAGTCAAAGTAGCTCAATCAGAAATGAAAATGGAGACATTGCAACTGATACCATGGAAATACTAAAGACCACCCAAGATTATTGTGAATACCTCTATGCAAATAAAGTGGACATCCTAGAGGAAATGGATACATTTTTGAAACACACAATGCCCAATCTTGAATCAAGAAGAAAGAAAAAACTTGAACAGACCAATAACAAGTAATTAAAAGTTCCTAACCAAAAAAAAGTCCAGGACCTGACAAACTCACAGCTGAATACTACCTGACTTTCAGAGAAGAACTGGTACCGATCCTACTGATACTATTCCATAAAATAGAAAAGGAAGAAATTCTCCCTTACTCATTCTATGAAGCCAATATTATCCTAACACCTGTAAAGCAAGTGCAGAGAAAAGGACAATGAGCCGGGTAGTCAGGCAAAAAGGAAACTTATTAAAGGGAAACGAGAAGGAAACTGGTCCTAGAGAAGAAACTAGCCCTCTTGCTCTTTCGGCAGGTCCCTCTTATACCCTATAACTGAAGATTGGCGGTCACGTAGTCCTGAGAAAGGGTCTGATAGTCACACAGCCTTGAGACATAATCTTGAGAAAGCAGGTGCCAGTAGCGAAAACAGGACATCGGTTAAGCAATGCAAGTTTAGTGCAATAAGCTATTACAACAATGGGCCCCCCATGTAAGCCCAGTCCTTTTATTTAGGATAAGGCCAAAGATCAATTTTCTGTAACTACTTCCTGTTGGACAGGGACCTTGTGGGGGGTATGATAGAAAAAGGCTGGAATGTGGGTCAAGAGGGTCCGTGTGGGCTTGAAGCTTCTGAAAATTTCAGTGAGTTAAAAGTAGTTCATGGACAGTGTGGTTAGTGAAGGCTTGTAAGCAGTCCTGAAAAAATTTTGAAAAAAGACACATTAAACATGGACTGAAACTAAGAATGAGAGTAAGTAGAAGGATAGGGCCTAGAAGGAGTAGGACCCATGGCATCCAATTTCAGTTGTTTAACCAGTTTTGTCATGAATTACTGAGGTACTGATGTATTCTTGAGGCCCTGCTTTTCAGGTTCCTTGCTGCTTCCATTACAATACCCAATTTATTGGCATAGAAGCAGCAGACTTCTCCCCAGAATAGGCATAGCCCTCCATTTTCTGCCATAAGGAAGTCTAACCCTCTTCTGTTTTGGAGGACCATGGTTGCCAGGAAATTTAGCTGGTTCTGAAGAGTGACAAGACTAGTAGATATTTCTTCTATGCTCTCAGTAAGGTCTTTTGCAAGGCTTTGATAGTAATTTAAAGAGGTTGTGAGTCCTGCAGTCCCTGTTCCAATCCCGGCCATTATTCCTAAACCTATTAATAGGGGAATGAATTGAATTGCCCATTTGGGTCGGTTGTGGATTAGTAGGACAGGACGAGTTTGATTGTCAGGAGCAATAGAGATATCTGGGGCTAGATATACCATATTCTCATTCAGTTAGCGGGGAGACATAAATAGGTGGTGGTTCCACATAAGAAAAATATTCTAGGAGTAAGAAGATAAGAACTGAAATCAATAACAAATAAGGGTCTTCCTGGGAATTTGTTGGCATTTTCCCAAACTGACAGAGAGCCTACCGGCATGGCCCCTTCAAGAGGAGTATTTATGTTATATACAAAAGGGAGTTTTCCTGAGAAAGCAAGAGAGTGCCCTGCAGTTCCCAAGACCTTATTTATAGATGGATCAGTCTGAAGGAAAGGAGAGATGCAAAGTGTAGTTACAGAGATGTCGAGGTATAGTTCCTAGCCAGGGGTAGGAATTGTTTATAGAGTTTTTATTTGGAAAACAAAAAGGAGCCAGTCACTGTAGGTGAACATTAGAGGTGGTGGGTCCTCCATTGCTGTTTTTTTATGAGTAAAAGTGAGATTTGCAATGAAGGAGATTAATATCATGTCAGGATTCTGAATTTGGTTAGTTGTATATAAGTAATGTATGTATGATATAAGGAGAGGTTTTCCTCTATAAGTGTGATAAGGAGAGGTGTTTGTGTGAATCCATCACTCCGTGGAAATGGGGAGCACCGACCTCTCAGATGAGTAGATGGATAAGCAAATCCAACAATCACTGGCTAAGATTGGATTTGAGGTATTGAGTAGATGATGGGATAGACTGAGGGTTTTGAATAAGTGGGCAAGGCTTGAGGTAGAAGGAGATATAAGCAGGGTGATAATGTGGTGTTTGGATTTTAAAACAAAAAAGAATAAGAGTAAAATCATGATGTGACACAAGATGATGTGCTCCATGTTTATGAGGAAAAACAATGAGGATAAGAACACAGGTGTAGAAAAAAAATTGAGTTGGTGTGAAATCTATTAAATCTCCCTAGAGCCAAAGATCAGTTATGAAGTTAAGAAGAGTAGTGAGATCATTGATGGTAGGAATTCCTGGAAGGGCAATAGCTTGTGACACTATGTGTAGAAAAGTGGGTAGTGAGTTCATTTAGGCTAATTTTTGAGTGTTTCTGTTAGAGTAGCTCCAGTAAGAGTTAAAAAGGCCCCTGAATTTGGATAAAGAGGCTCTTATGAGCACTTTGATAAGAGATCTTGTCCCCAAATGGGAGTGGGGCACTCAGGTAGTATTAAAAACAAGAGGGGGTAGATAAAAGGTCTTGGATAATGCAGAATAAAGGCTCAGTGATCAAGGAGGATGAAGTAAGGTCATTAACTCCAAAATGTTAGAGGGACGAGCGGTTTCCAAAAATTCGAGAAGGGCAGAGTAAGCGCTCCCCATATTAAATAAGAAAGAGATTAATTTACCTGCCACCTGGATAGTTATTCTAGATTCCAAGAGTATGATGAGAGATGACATGGGAAAATATACCTAGGCTGATTTTAGTAAGAGAATACCCCAGAGGATAAGGACTACAAAGAGATAGGCAAAGCAAAGAGAAAGTTTTGAATGATAGTCCACTCAGGGGGAGATACAGAGTAAAGGCCTATTGCGAATAGAGTAAGTAGAGGGAATCCCAGTCTGATTAGTAACCAATGCATTTGTTAGCCCATTTTACTTATCAATACTTACTTAGTTTAGCTGTGTGTTTATTCAGGAATTTGCTCTAATCGAAGTTTGGTAGGCTCCAGAACAGTGCTGGAGTAGCAAGGAGCATCTGAGCTAGGAATGTTTTTTGGCAGAGATGGAGAGTCTCCTGAGGCTGATTTCAATCTAGAGATATGAAACCAAGAGGAATGACTGGCCAATTTAGCAGCTGTTGGTGTGGTTAGAATGACCTCAAAGGGATCAGTTCATCGAGACTGGAGATCCTTATGATATAAGGTTTTAAGTAGGACTTGATTCCTGGGTATGAGTGTTAAGTCAGCTGAATTTGTTTGATGAGGCTTTGGGAGAGAACAGTCTGCACATTCTCTCAAGAGGTATCTAATAAGATTAAGGGAGGGAAGATAATTTCCCAATAAGGGGCTTGCAATGGGGAATTGACCTAAGATCAACGGACATCCAGACATGATTTCAAAAGGACTGAGGAAAGGCAGGGCCTGTGGAGTAACCCGAATGTGAGTCAAAGCCATGGGAAGGAGATTGGTTCATGGCCTTTGTAGTTCTAAAAAGAGTTTGATAAGGTGTGATTTGAGAATGGAATTTGCCTTTTCCACTTTTCTGGAAGACTGAGATCTGTAAGGAATATGTAGTTCCCAGGTTATGCCGAGGGATTGGGTTACTATTTGAATGACGTGGAAGATACAAACTGAACCATTATCAGACTGAAGGCAGAGTGGGAGGTCAAAGGAAGGAATAATTTCTCATGAGAAATTGTGTTACCTTGGAAGTGGTTTCTGATTTTGCAGGGAAAGCTTCAATCCACCCTGAAAAGGTGTCTACTAAAGTGAGCATGTATTTTATTTTTCATGTTGGAGCCTGTCAGTGAAGTCAATTTTCCAGTCCTCCCCTGGGATATGACCCCAAGCCTGATGTGTTAGGAATGAGAGAATAGGTTTCAGAGCTCCCTGCGGTGAGACTGAGGAGCAGATAAAGCAAGAGTGAGTGATTTGCTATAGGAGGTAAAGAAGGTTAGGATAGGTGATGAGCAGTTTTAAGAGATGATAAAGAAGTTTAGTGCTTATGTGTAGGGGTTGATGAATGTCCGTAAGAGTTTGTGTGACCTGAGATTGGGGAAGGACATAACAGCCTTGTTTTTGTAACCAGTCCCCTTGTGGCTGTGCTCTTTCCTGTCCTTTTTCTTCAGGAAGGAAAAGGGGTTTTATGCTAGAAATTATTATATGTTGTTGGGCAAGTGATTGGAGTGAGGACTATTTTGCTTCCCTGTCTGCAGCATTGTTGCCCCATGAAATGAGGTCTGAAACCACTTGATGACCCTGGCAATGTATGATGCCTACTTCAGTTGGCATGTTAGCTGCCTTCAAGAGTTGGAGTATAAAAGGGTCATTAGTTACGGGAGAGCCCTTAGTAGATAGGAGCCCTCATTCCTTCCAGATAGTAGCATGTGTTGGGAGCCGGCCACAGAAGCCCACCTGAACGTTAGGGATCAAGGCGAGCTGTGAACCCCAAGACCACTAGGATGTGTTCGGGAACTGTTGACCCCATTCCCTCCTCCTTTTTTCATTTTAGCCAAAAGGATCTCTGCCTACCTAAGCTGAAGGCTCTGTGACTGTGACAGGCATGGCTCACTCTAGAAACTCATTGTTCCTTTTTTCCATGAACTGCGGTTTCGGCTTAGGTATTAGATATAATTTAAACTCAAGTCACATTTGGGAGCCTTCTATATGGTACAAGCTTCTTTATAAGATTTAAAAGTATATTTGTAGAATTAGTATATACATATGGAGAACTGTTTTCAGCTTTAGATGGTATAGATGATTATCTAGAGTTACCAGAAATGGCCCAGCACGAACTTT
>NW_007249270.1:1725-10632 GCF_000164805.1 Carlito syrichta | reverse complement strand
AGCTTTATATATTAGGATTAGGAATTAGAAACTTTTATAGAAATTAAGATAGATATATAGAATTTTAGAACAACCATTTTGTTAAGAGATTGTAATCAGTTATTCCTAGAAACAGGCCAGTGTGATCTTTTGACTGGGCCACATTCTTTAGGAACTGGGTTAGGCTATAATTAAGAGTTTCTATAGTATAGGTAGAATTAGTGTAAAATAGAAAGGAATTAAGATTTAAGTTAACCATTAGGTGTTGTGTATGCATAAGTTTTAAAAGTTATTGATCATTGGAATATTATGATGCTAGAAATTGTTGTATTGCTTTTGAGGAATATTAACCAAGCATGAGAAACAGTGAGATAATTTTGGGATGGCCCTTCCTCATGCTTAAGGAAATACCTGGTGGGTGGGGGACGCCCCTCACCCACCTAGCTTTGTGTTCATGTAAATGTCTTGTGATTTGATGGGGATTGCCCTTCCTCATGCTTGAGGAAACACCTGGTGGGTGGGGGATGCCCCTCATCCACCTGGCTTTGTGTTTATGTGAAAGTCTTGTGATTTAACCTGTGAAAATTTGGGATGAAAGGCTTACGGTTCATCCCATTAAATGGCTTCTGCACTAGACAGAGTCCAGTCTCTTTCGTTCTCCCCTTTCTTTCTTTCTTTTAATATCTATCCCTACAGAATCGCTGATGCTGCCACACCTCCCAAGGGATCCCCTAAATCTCTGCAGGGGCTGGCCCCCCGCAAGTATGTGAGTGTATGATGTGGAACATATATTTAGAATCAGTGTATATGTTTACTCTCTTGTTAGCTGTGAGGATAAGTGCCCTAGTCAGTGCAATAAATTCTGCCTTTTGGGAAGAGGTTCCCGAAGAGAGAGGCTGGGATTCAATAATTTTGGTCTCAGAGACAATAGCATATTTGGCTATTGTCTTTCCTTCTGATTTCTGGAGAAGCTGCCATCAATATACCAAGTAAGGTCAGGGTTTTTTAAGGGGATAGGAGAAATGTGGGATAAATGAGGTACTAAGTCATCTAATGCCTCTTTGCAAGTATGGATGGGAGGCTCAGAAGAATTAAGGATAAGGGTGGCAGGGTTGAGAGTATGACAGCGTTCAAAGGAGAACTCAGGAGATTCGAGAAGAGTGACATGGATCAATTGAATATGTGAAGGAGATAAGAGGGTTATGACTTTGTGAGAAAGTAAGTTTTTAAAGTCATATGGTGAATGAGTGACAGTGGGTCTTCCAAAAGTTATCTTTTTACTTCCTTGACTGAGGTGTGTAGCCACTGCCAAAGCACATAGGCAGGTCAAGCACCCTTGGATTGTGATATCTAGTTGTTTTGATAGATAAGTGACAGAGGTGAACGAGGAGTTCTAGCTTTGTTCCAAGATTTCTAGGGCAATTTTGTGCCTCTCAGTAGTGTAAAGTATAAAGGGGCAAGAGAGATCAGGAAGTGCTAGAGCTGGGGCTGAGAAAATAGCTTATTTAAGGGCATTAAAGACTGAGCAGATATTTGATCTTGGCTCTAGAGGCTCTGAAAGATTTCCTTGTGTGGCTTGATATAAAGGTTAGTGAGCAGATATTGATTGGCTCTAGAGGCTCTGAAAGATTTCCTTGTGTGGCTTGATATAAAGGTGTGTAAGAGAGCAAAATTAGGAATACAGAAGCACAGATATCCAGCCAACCCCAAGAAAGACAGGTTTTCCTTTTTTATGATGGTGGGAATGGTGGGGTGAATATAAGGAAGTTTCTATCAGTTGTAATGTGTCTTTCAGTTGGTGTTAAAAGGACTCCAAGATATGTGACTTTAGGGAGAGAAAGCTGAGCCTTGGTGGAAGATATTTGATAGCCTTGGTCAGCTAGAAAATTAAGGAGCTGTATAGTTTGTTGTTGAGAGCATGTAAGCGAAGATCTACAAAGGAGGAGATTATTCACATATTGAAGGATAGTACTCGGGGTGAGGTTGAGGGAGGTTAGGTCTGATGCTAGCGCTTGACCAAAGAAATGAGGGCTATTGTGAAAACCTTGTGGGAGGACTGTCCATGTCAGCTGTTGGGAGAGATGATCGTCCAGATCAGTATAGGTAAAGGCAGAGATCTTGAGAGTTTGGGTGTTTAGGGATGGTGAAGAAGGTGTCCTTGAGGTCTAGAACAGTGAATTGGGTAATGAAGGAAGGAATGAGAGAAAGAAGAGTATAGGGATTAGAGACCACCAGGTGTATGAGAAGAACAATCTCATTGATAAGTCTCAGGTCCTGGAACAAGTGGTAGGAGTCTTTTGACTTTTTAACAGGTAAGATGGGGTGTTATAGGGAGAGTGGGTTGGGCATAGGAGACCCTAGTGTAGGAGTTTAGTGATAATAGGTTTTAGCCCTTGCTGATGATTTTAGGAGATGGATGTTGTGGTTGATTGGGCAATTTAGAGGAGTCTGTAAGACGGATACGAATGGTAGTATGATAAGAGGTGACAGATGGGTTGTCTGTGTCCCAAACTATGGGGTTTATGGAAGAGGAGGGCAAAAGGGGTGGGGGAGAGGAAATGGGATTGAGAAGCAATAGCCAGGCTAGATCAGAAGGTAGACTTGGGATAGTGATAGATGCTTTGAATTTGGAGAGAATATCTCTCTCCCAAGGATAGGAGTAGGGCATTTTGGGAGTATGAGGAAAGAATGAGAAAATAGGATGTTTTGAAGTGTGCAAGGTAGAGGTTCAGTAATTCATGGTATAAATACTAAACTGTCAAACCCCACAACAGACATCTGAGAGACCTTTGTTTTTCCATAGTAGGTAGGCATAGTAGAATAAGTGACCCTCCGTGTCAACGAGAAAAACAATCGGCTTACCTGCCACTGTGAGAGTTACCCTGGGCTCTGTAGAGTTAATGGGAGTTGGGGGCCTGGAGTCCTGGGCATCTTCAGTCTTCAGTGGCAAGTCCAAGGAGGCTGGGCAGAGCTGGATCGGAGGACTCTTGCTTGGGACCAGGAGGAGATGTCCAGATCCCTAGAGAAGGATTTGAGCAGTGGCTTTCCAATGTCTCTTTTTGCCACAACTGGGAGATGGACCTGGAGGAGGCCTTGGCTGTGGGCATGAGCGAGCCCAGTGGCCTTCCTTTTTGCATTTGAGACAGGGCCCAGGTGGCCTTTTGTCTTTGTTGGTTGATGGAGGTTTAGAGCCATGTAGGGCAGTGGCTAGGAAGTGGTATTTGGCCTGATCTCATTGGACCTTTTCTAGCTTTGCCTATTCTTCCTGGTTATTGAAAAATTTTAAAGTCAAATTTAAAAGATCTTGTTGAGGAGTTTGAGGGCTCTCTTTTGCCTTTTTTAGTTCTTTTCAGGTGTTGGGGGATAATTGGGGAACAAAATAGGTGTTAAGGACAATACTGTTCTCTGTTTAAGTGGAATCTAATTTTGTATATTTTTGTAGGGCTTCTGTTAATCTAGCTAGAAATTGTATTGAGTTTTCATCTGGTGTTTGAGTTATTTCTCAGAGCTTATCAACTTGACAGCCTTATGTCCTACCTTTTGAAGACACACAATGAGGCAAGCAACCATATGATTATGGGCTGCCCATCCAGGTTTGTTTGCCTGATAATTCTAGTTGGGATCCTCTCAGGGAATAGCTGTTGCCCCTATAGGCTTAGTCTTATCAGATCTGTGTATTTCATCAGCATGTGCCTGACAGGCTTGCCACACTTGCTCCTTCTCCTCTGGGAGAAGGGTACAGGAAATTATAATGTAAATATCATGCCAGGTCATGTTGTAATACTGGGTAAGATATTTACATTCTTTTAGATAATTATCAGGGTCTGAGGAGAAGGCAACAAGATGCTTTTCAATTTGAGATAGATTGGGGAGAGAATGGAATGTGAACTTGAACAATGCCTTCTGTTCTAGCTACTTCCTATAAAGGGAGTTGTGGAGCAGGTAGAGGAGCAGGGTCCTGTTATGAAATTTCCTGCTTTAAGGTTGCTCGGGACTGAGTATGGGTAAGAGATTTAGGGAGATCAGGATAAAGTCTTGGAACTCTTAAGGCAGAGGGTAGTGCTGAGGCCTTGGAGTTTGTATCTGGAACAGGTATGTTTGAGGAGTCAGGATGAGATGGGACATAAAGTGGAGGTTGTGGAACTGGATCTGGGGCAGCTGCAATGGAATTGGGAGTCATAGGGTAGACTGTGATCTGAAGGACTGAAGGAAGATGGAGAAAAGTCTGAACAGGGATCAGAAAGTGTTGTGTTAGGTGCAGAGTGGGCTAGAAGTATTTGAGAAATAGAGCAAGATTCATAGAGACAGGATAAAGAGCAAAGAGCAAAGAAAGTCTGAACATAAGGCACTTTGGCCCACTTGCCATTATGGTGACAGAAATTATCGAGGTCCTGTAGAGTTTTATAATGGAGAGTTCCATTTTCTGGCCACTGGGACCCATTATCAAGTCTGTTTTGTGGCCAGACAGTATTGCAATAGAAAGTAAGTCTTTTTGGTCTAATTTCCCCTTGGAAACCTAAAACCTTTAGGTTGTGGAGAAAGCATCCTAGAGAAGTAGATTTTGAAGGTCAGGATTGAAAATTTCCCATTGTGGCCAAATAGGAAGAGCAGACAAGGGTGAAGAAAAATGGAGAGATAGGTCCGAGAGAAAAGGCATCTCTTTTCTCAAGGCCTTCTCAGAGAGCAATAGTGATTTGCCTTGGAATGGGTATCCCCTATTCCAGGGCCAGATTGGATGGGCACAAGGCCGAGAGCCCAAGGGCCATGGGGATCCTTCTGCCTACTGCTAGAACTTAGAAATGAGGAGAGAGAAGGAGAGAGAGAGAGAGGATCCAGGATGAAAGTTTACTCACCCTTGTTTTTTGGGTTTTTTTTTTTGTTTTTTTTTAGTTGGAGTCTCATTCTGTCACCCAGACTGGAATGCAGTGGCCGCTCTGGCCACTGCAGCCTCGACCTACTGGGCTCCAGCGTTCCTTCCACCTCAGCCTTCCAAGTAAGCAGCTGGAACTACAGGCACTCACTACCACACCTGGCTAATTTTTTTGATTTTTTGTAGAGATGAGGTCTCGCCAAGTTGCCCAGGCGGGTCTCGAACCCACAGGCTCTGGCAGTCCACTAACCTCAGCCTCCCAAAGCACGGGATTACAGGCTGAGCCACCGATGAATGAAATGTGAGCTGGTGTGTGGATGTCAATCCAGGAAGACAAGTGCAGAGTCCTGTCCAGGGTCCTGTCTCAGCTTCTCAGCAAGGTCCAAGGGAGGGAACCACGGAGGTGGGTTAGTGAGAGGAGCCCACTCAGTTGTGGTGGATCTTCCTTCCTGGGTTTCAGCACCAGAATGCAAGGCAAGTGCAGAGAAAAAGAGAACGAGCTGGGTAGTCCGGCAAAGAAAAGGAAATTTGTTAAAGGGAAATGAGAAGGAGACTGGTCCTGAAGAAGGACTAGCCCCCTTGTTCTTTTGGTGGGTCCCTCTCATACTCCGTAGCTGGAGTTTGGCAGTTATGTTGTCCCGAGAAAGCAGGTGCCTTGAGATGTAATCTTGAACAAGCAGACTGGTGCTGGTGTTCATGCAGCCTTGAGGTGCAACCTTGAGAAAGCAGGTGCCAGCAGTGAAAACAGGACATCACTTAAGCAATGTGTGGTTATCACAATGAATATTTCAATAATGGGCCCCCCATGTAAGCCCTATCAATACCAAAATTATAAAAAGACACAACAAAAAAAGAAAACTACGGATCAATATCCTTGATGAACACAGATGAAAAAATTCTCAACAAAATCCTAGTAAACTGAATCCAACAGCACATATAGAAACAACAACAACAGTAATAATAATCCACCATGACCAAGTGGGTTTTATTCCAGGGATGCAAGGATAGTCTAACATGCAAGTCAATAAATATCATCCATCCATAAACAGAATAAAAAACAAAAATCCTATACTCACTTTTTAAAATGGAGAAAAAAGCATTTGATAAAATCCAGCATCCTTTCACGATAAAATACTCAGTAAAATAGGCATAGGGGATACATTTCTCAAAATAATAAAAACTATATATGACAAACCCACAGCCATCAACATCCGAATGGGAAAACATTGAAAGCATTCCCCCTTGAAACTGGAACAAGGCAAGGATGCCCACTTTCACCACCCCATTCAACATACACTAGAAGTTCTAGTCAGAGCAATCAGGAAAGAGAAAGAAATAAAGGATATTCAAATTGGAAAAGAAGAAATAAAACTATTTTTGTATGTTGATGATAGATCTTATACCTAAAAAATCCCAAAGACTCCTACAATGAACTCCTGATCTTGATAAATAAATTCAGTAAAGTCTCAAGATACAAAATCAATACACACAAATCAGTAGCACTGCTATACAACAATAATGACTAAGCTGAGAATCAAATCAAGAACTCAATTCTATTTACAATAGCTGCCAAAAAATAAAATACCTAGAAATATATTTAACCAAGAAAGTGAAAGCTGTACAAAGGAGAACCATAAAACATTGTTGAAAGAAATCATAGAAGACAAAAACAAATGAAAAAGCATCCCATGCCCATGGATTGCGATAATTAACATTGTTAAAGTTTAACAATTGTTAATATTACCCAAAGTAATCTACAGATTCAATGCAATAATTAACATTGTTAATATTTAACATTGTTAAATATTACCCAAAGTAATCTACAGATTCAATGCAATTCTTAATCAAACTACCAACGTCATTTTTCACAGTTATTAAAAACAATCCTAAAATTCATATGGAACCAAAAAGAGCCAGAATAGCCAAAGCAATTCTAAGCAAAGAGAACAAAGCTGGAAGCATCACATTACCTTACTTCAAATTATGCCACAAGGCTGCAGTAACCAAAGCAGCATGGTACTAAGACACAAGCAGACACATGGACTAATGGAGCAGAATAAAGAATCCAGAAATAAACCCAAATACCTACAACCCACTGATCTTCAACAAAACAGACAAAAACATATACCAGGGAAATAACACCCTATTCAACAACTAGTGCTAGGAAAATTGGATAGCTACATGCAGAAAAATGAAACTTGAAGACCATCTTTCATCATATACAAAATTAACTCCAGGTGAATTAACGACTTCAATGGCAAACTTGAAACCATAAAAATCCTTGAAGTAACCTGGGAAAAACTCTTCTGATTATTGACTTAGGCAAAGAATTTATGGCCTAGACCCCAAAAGCAAATGCAACAAAAACAAAAGTAAATAAATGGGACTTAATTTAACTAAGACTTCTGTACAGCAAAATAAAAAACCCATGGAGTAAATAGGCAACCTACATAATGGGAGAAGATATTCACAAACTGTACATACGATACAGGAATAATATCTAATCTACAAAGATCTCAAACAAATATGCAAGAAAAAAGCATATAACCCTATTAAAGTGTGGACGAATGACATGAATAGACATCTCTCAAAAGGAGATATGCAAGTGGCAAATAAACATATGAAAAAATGTTCAACATTGCTCATCATCAGGGAGAAACAAATTAAAACCACAATGAGATGCCACCTTACACCGGTCACAATGACCATTATTGAAAAAAACAGGAATTGGATGCCAATTCCGATTTCCATGAGAGTATTTCCTTCCTTTTCTAAGGTTCTTATGGTTTGAGGTTTTACATTTAGGTCTCTGATCCATTTGGAGTTAACCTTTGTGCATGGGGATAGATAGGGGTCCTGTTTCAATCTTCTGCATGTGGTCAGCCAGTTTTCCCAGCACCATTTACTGAATAGGTTCTCCTCTCCCCATTGGTAGGTGGTGGGGGCTTTGTCGAAGAATGGCTGGTTGAGAAATTGAGGTTTTGCTTCTGGAATCTCAGTTCTGTTCCATTGATCTATATGCCTGTTCCTGTACCAATACCAAGCTGTTTTGATGATTGTAGCTTTATAGCAAAGTTTGAAATCTGGTATTGTGATACCACCTGCTTTGTTTTTTTTTTTTTTTTTTGCTGAGGAAACCCACAGGACTTAAGAGAGAAGATAGACCAACGGGACCTTATTAAACTGACAAGCTTCTGCAAAGCCAAAGAAACCATCAAGAGAGCAGGGAGACAGCCTACAGACTGGAAAAAAGTATTTACCAACTCTAGTTCTGACAAAGGCTTAACATCCTGGATCTACAAGGAACTGAAATGTACTGAAAAGAAGAAAACAAACAACCCCATTATAAAATGGGCAAAAGATATGAACAGACACTTCACAAAAGAAGACATTCGAGAAGCCCAACAAACACATGAAGAAATGCTCAACCTCACTAATCATCAGGGAGATGCAAATCAAAACCACACTGAGATACCACCTAACTCCAGTCAGAATGGCAATTATCAACAACTCAATAAATAACAGCTGCTGGAGAGGGTGTGGTGAAAAGGGAACACTTCTACACTGCTGGTGGGAGTGTAAACTAGTGCAAGCTCTGTGGAAAGCAGTGTGACGATTCCTAAAAGCTCTAAAAATTGACCTTCCATATGACCCTGCAATCCCCCTACTGGGAATATACCCTGAAGAACACAAATCACTCTATTAAAAAGATACCTGCACACGTATGTTTATCGCAGCATTGTTCACAATAGCAAGAACCTGGAAACAACCATGCTGCCCATCAAAAGAGGACTGGATTAAAAAAATGTGGTACATATACACGATGGAATACTACGCAGCCATAAAAAAGAACAAAATCATGAATTTTGCAGCAACCTGGATGGAACTAGAGTCTATAATACTGAGTGACCTCACACAGAAACAAAGATCAGAATATCACATGTTCTCACTCATATAATGGACCTTGAACATCCAATGTAATACTATAAGAAAATGACTGACGGTTCTAGGAAACTATGGGGGGGAGGGAGATGGGATTAACAGTAGCAAATATCTGA
>NW_007249270.1:0-734 GCF_000164805.1 Carlito syrichta | reverse complement strand
TATTTTTCCCTGTTGTGTGGACCAAAGAAAATATCTTGTATGAAAATGACTTTGAGAAATAAAAGATATGATTCAAAGGACAAGTATCATAACAATCATTTTGAAGAGTTAATTGATAATTTTTTAGTTCTCTATTCAGTTTTTCCTCTACCAAAATTCTAATAATTGAAATTTCATTCTGTTTTCCCAGGTACATTAATCCTAGAGTAATGCTAAACTATTGGTGAATTATTTTGCCTTTTGCAAGTGTCCCTGAATTCTTCTAGCATTTCCAGGGCCCTATTAATGAAAATGTAAGTGAGCATTTTTCTCATTTGCAAACCAAAAATGTATGGTTAAAAAAGAAAGTCTATGAGATTCTCCAATTTTCCAGATAGATTTTAATAACAGCTTTTTAAAAAATTTCCTTACACGTGACATCAGTTGAAGATGGGGTGGTGGCTGGAAGAAGTATCCGAATGTTGCACCCTCTCCATGTCACTTTTTCTATAATTTTTCTTTTTCTTTTTTAACAAAATATGATGTTCTTGCCCTATCTTTTAATATTTCATCAAATTGCTACTGCAAAAAGTACATATGTGTTGGATTTATATCCATATTGGTATTTAACCATATAGATTAACATACAGAAAAGTTCTAGTCATGTTACTTATAATAGGAACCTGTGACTACTTTTGTCTTCTAACCTGAAAGGCTTACCTTGATAATTAGCCTATTTGTTCCTTCCAACCAGT
>NW_007249269.1:148895-150691 GCF_000164805.1 Carlito syrichta | reverse complement strand
CTCCCTCCCTTACCAGGCGGTTACAGACCCTCTCTCTGTAGCCGCTGCTTTAATAAATCTTTTGGCCTCAAAGGGTGTTGAGTCTCGCTGCGCGCCACCGTCTTTCATTGGTGCCGTGACTCGGATGTGTGCTCCCTCGCCTCTGTGTGGGTGTATTCCCATAGGTGAGAGCCCCGACCCAGCACCTGTGGCCACTCCAGCCCTCTTGGACCTCCCCACTGTTTTGAACGTGTAAAATGCATCCATCAGCAACCATTGGATAGGTAAGTTCCCCTCCCCCAAACAAGGGAGCACAAAACTTGCTGGGGAACTCCAGAGGGAACGGACTTCAAAAACTGCCCCCTCTGTCCCCCAGGCAAGGGGGAACGCACCCGCCTCGGCTTTCACGACCACCGTGGACCCTAAAGGCTTCCTCTTCTCCTTTATCTCTCTCAAACTTTAAAAACTCCTGCAGCTGCCAGGTTGCAGTGGGCCCCAGGGGCCCCACGGCTGCTAACCCACAGCGGTTTCAGTGAACTTCTTTCTCTCTCTCTCCCCCACCCCAAGGAATCCCATGGCTGCCGGGCCACGTCTGCTGGCCCACAGCAGATTCTGAAGGGCTCCCACATCAAAAACTCTGTTCGACCGACAGTAAATATACTCCCTACCCACCGCCTGGTCAAGTGCTCTCTGTCTGATTCGGGAAATCCTAGCGCTAGGTGCCTTGACCCCTTGGTTCTCCAGGAGAATCCTGGTTGTGCCAAATCTCTGTAATGACAGACTGTGCCACAGCCACACTTCTCGGACAGCCGACTCTTCGGGGGCCACCCCGTTTAGTCTGCCTGTTCCCCATGGGAGGCTCATCCTCTCTGCCGGCCAATTCGTCTCTCAGATGCCTTTTAAACAATCTCTATACCCTCTCTCTCTCCCCTGATATTAAGCCCAAGTGCCTAGTTCGCCTCTGCACACAGGACTGGCCTACATATCCCTTAGACAATCAAAATCAGTGGCCCCCTCAGGGATCACTCAATCCTGATATTATCAGGAATTTATATAACTTCTGTGAGCATTCAAAAGGGTGGGTGGAGATTCCCTACGTCCAATCCTTTTCTCTTCTCCGTGAACATCCTCGACTGTGTCTCACCTGTAACCCCTCTAGCCTCCACCCTCAACTCATGCTAGTATCTACTGCTTCCCCTGTAACTTCTCTTTCTCCCATTGTTCCACACACATATAAGCCTCCTCCTCTAGATTCCCCTCCCTCCACTGCAGACCCTGCAAATTCCATCTCTGCTCCCTCCTCCTCTGTCTCAGATTTCAAGCCTGCAGATGAGCCCCCACCTTACAGGCAACCTAAGGCTCCTCTGCCCCGCCCTCCTCTTCAGCTCCTCCCACTTCTGCTCCAGAAGTTCAACCTATATATCCTCCCCTTCCAATCGCTCCCCAGTGTAGCCCTCCAGTAACCCGATCCAAGGCCGCATCGGTCGTCCTAGCACCCCTCCGCGAAGTAGCAGGCGAGAGGGTATTGTCCAGGTGCACGTCCCCTTCTCTATCTCAGACCTCTCACAAATAGAAAAACGTCTTGGATCATATGCAACTAATCCTGCCACCTACATTAAGGAGTTTCAATACCTCATCCAGTCCTATAGCCTCACTTTTCATGATATATACCTAATCTTTTCCAACACCCTGCTTCCAGAGGAATGTAGGAGAGTCTGGGAACAGGCTAGAACATATGCAGATGAAATTCACCAAACCACCCCAGCTCACCCCCTTGGTGCAGCGGCTGTCCGAGACCAGGATCCGGTCTGGGACTA
>NW_007249269.1:147290-148697 GCF_000164805.1 Carlito syrichta | reverse complement strand
ACTACCAAAGGCTCAGCAGTAATTAACGCTAAACTAATCTCCAACCTTCTCACCGCCTCTGTGCTTCCCACCAATATTAGAATTTCTCATTGCAAGGCCCACCAGTCCGACTCCTCACCCATAACTCAGGGAAACTCCAGGGCGGATAACGCAGCCCAACAAGCAGCCTTGAGGTCCATCCCCAGCGTGGCCCAACAAGCAACCTCGGGGTCCATCCCCACTATGGCAGCCATTACCTGCCCTGGTCTAAGCCATACGCCTCCCACTAATTCACCACTGCCAAGCCCCCCCTCTATCTCCGACCTCATCCCATATCTACACTTAATCTTCCATACCAATCCCTCTGCTCTAATGTCTTTCCTAAAAAACTTCTTCACCCTTGACCCCCACCATATAAAGCTTATAAAAACCATTACCTTTCAATGTTCTATCTGCTAGTGAACCAATCCCCATACCCCCTTAAAACCGGGACCATTACCCACGCATCAGGCCCAGAACCAGCTTCTGGGTACAGACTGGCAGGTTGACTTTACTGTCATGCCCTCAATTCACAACATTAAATACCTCCTTGTCTTGGTCGACACCTTTTCTGGATGGGTAGAGGCATACCCCACCACAAACCAATGAGCAGCAACTGTAGGGTCCATCCTTGCCAATCACATAATTCCTAGGTTTGGTGTCCCTTTATCTCTCCAGTCTGATAACAGACCTAAATTTACCTCACGAGTGGTACAATCCCTAACAACCGACCTCCACATTAACTGGCATTTCCATATCCCATACCACCCACAATCGTCTGAAAAGGTTGAGCGAGGTAATCGCACCCTCAAGGACACTCTCACCAAATTATCCCTCAAACTCCATCAAGACTGGGTCTCCCTCCTCCCACTGGCCCTCTTCCACATGCGAGTTCTCCCAAAAAAACCATCCCAACTCTTGCCTTTTGAAGTGATGTATGGCCATCCAGCGCTGCCCCTAGGAATCCCCACTGCAACCCCTCTGACACCCAATCACATACTTTACCCCCTCATGTCCTTCATTCATTCCCACATTTGGGAATATCAAAACCTCCTTTTACCTGTCTCGTCCAACAGTCAAATCCCACCTCCTCTTATTCCTGGACAATGGGTCTATTTTTCTGACCCAGAAACTAAAACTCACCTTAACCCAAAGTGGTCTGAACCTCTTCAAGTAGTTTTATCCACTCCCACGGCAGCAAAACTTATCACAGCCCAACATCAGGTTACCCCATGGATTCACCTTTCCCGTCTTAAACCTGCCGCCCCTCCTTCCTCACAATCCACCCATAGTAATACTTGTCCACTCACCCACAGGTACACCTGCTCCCAGGTTCCAGACCACCACTTAAACTTCGCCTGTCTCAACTCACCACTCATCCCAACCCAA
>NW_007249269.1:140214-146490 GCF_000164805.1 Carlito syrichta | reverse complement strand
TTGCCCGCGGCCCAGTGTATAACACGAAACGGCACTCTGGGCATCAGATGGGCCCCCCCCGCCTCTGCACACAATCACTTGTGGTCCAATCAAATAACACCCTCTGACCCCCATTTAATGGGACTGTCTTCCTATGCACCACTACCATCTCCCAGTCTTGTCCCCCAACTGGTCAGGGTCCTGCATTCTTGTCATCCTCCTCCCCGCCATTGTAATAGCACCTGGTAACCAAAGCCTGCCTGTCCTTTTAATGGGCTCCTCAACATCATGTGTAAGATGCGCAGTTGAGCTCATACCTCTGCTGGTGGGGCTGGGTATCACCGTGGCCATGGGAATGGGGGCAGCAGGGCTGGGATCCTCACTTCACTTTTACAAGCAGCTCTCCTCCCAACTGATCAAGGGCATACAACAGGTGGCAGACACGGTTCTAGACTTACAAACACAACTAGACTCCCTGACTGACATGGTCCTCCAAAATCGGCGGGGACTAGACCTACTAACAGCAAAAGAGGGAGGAATATGCCTGTTTCTTAGGGAGGAATGTTGCTTCTATGCCAATAAATCAGGAATAGTCAAGGACAGAATTAAACAACTACAAGAAAATCTCCAAAAACAAAGAGAAGACCTGATCGGAGGCCCATTCTCAGGGTGGTGGCAACCCCAGCTCCTAATGTGGCTTCTTCCTGTTCTAACTTCACTAATTGTTATATTTATCCTCTTGTCAGTGGCTCCATGTGTTTTTAGGTTTCTCCAACAGCGCCTGGCAGAGCTCTCTCGAATAACGGTCAACCAATTACTATTACAGTCATACTCGCCCCTTCCATCCGAACCACCTCCGACCCCATACCAGCCTTAATTACTTAACAACTATCAACCCGTTACAATAAAATCCAGGGTTATAACAGCCCATAACAAGCCCAGTTTTTATCTAATTTTTTCTTTTAGATGAGTTCTCTTCCAGGTTCTCTATCTACCTCCACAGTCTACTCCAAGACAGCTGGTGACTACCGCCCTCGTGCCCGCTGGAGGAGTGGCCGGAACAAGTCGCCATTCTACATCTACAAGGGACTTTATAGAGCTCTCACCTTCAGAAATCTTCACCTTCAGCGCCTATCTCTGGGCCCTGTTCTGGCTGGTTCTGTGCCCTTCCCCCACCTCACCTCACAACACCCACATCCAGCAGGAAGCAGCCAGAAAGAATAATGACGCCCCTCTCCCAAATAAACAGAAAAGGTGGGAATGAAAGGAACAGGGAACAGTCAGAAGGGCATCTCCCGAGATGGCGCTAAACACTATATAGAACCAAACAAAGACAACAAAGGCCCTAAGCTCCTGCTTTTCCCGCGCGCGCGAAACTTAAACCTATGCACAAATATTATCTCCCTATTGGAATACTACCTCATAACCCCCTCCAATAAAGACCCTAATATGGCACTTGCCAGCCCCCGCCAGGCCCGGCACAGCACTGGCCACCCCCTCCCTAACCGATAAATACAGACCTCTCCCGCCGTCGCCCTCTCACTCTCCCTCCCTTACCAGGCAGTTACAGACCCTCTCTGTAGCCACTGCTTTAATAAATCTCTTGGCCTCAAAGGGTGTTGAGTCTCGCTGCACGCCACTGTCTTTCACCCACAGTTTAAAGAAGCAGAACCAAGAAAGATACCCCACAGTGCTTTTCAGAAGTATGCTGCTATCTTGTAACCACCTGAAATAAGAGCTATCAATCTCAAGAAAGTACCCAATTTGCAGTTCTTTGTAAAGTTTCTCATTCTTGGGTAGACCTGAGAACTACCTAGGGAGCTGTCCAAAAGGATATCAATGCTTGGCCCCATGCCTGAGGGTTAGTACTTACCAGAATTTAAAAATTTTCCCAGGAGGAAGTATTTATGCTTCTGTGCCTTTTTTTTTTTTTTTTGCTCTGTGCCCCGTAGGGTGAACTAGAGACCTAATTAGACTAGAAAAGTCCCCTGTCTTTCCTGAGGATGAGGCAGTCCCTGTAGCTAAAGTATGGGTAAAGTCTCCTCCTGTCTCCTCCTACTAGTAATATATATATATGTATATATCTTTTTTAAGAGACAGGATGTCACTCTACCGCCCAAGCTAGAGTTCAGTAGTATGATCATAGCTTACTGCAGCCTCAATCTCCAGTCCTTAAAAGATTCTCCCACCTCAGCCTCTCAAGTAGCTAGGACTACAGGCATGCAACAACATGCTCAGCTAAATTTGTTTTAATTTTTTTTAAGAGATGAGCTCTTGCTGTGTTGCCTGGGCAGGTCTTGAACTCCTGGTTTCAAGCAATTCTCCAAGTTGCTAGGATTGCAGGCATGAGCCACTGTGCCTGGCTCTTCTGCTAATAAGTTTTTAATTTGCTTCCAGGAACTGCATGAGGCAGAATCTGAGAGAGTGTTCTGCCAGAAATGAGTTTGAAAGTCTCAACTGCTGCCAGTTTGGAGAAGGAATAAGCATAAGTGAAAGATTTCTTAGAGAGGATGAAGTTTAAGCTATAGAGTCTGTTTGCCTCTCCTGTAGACTGTCAGCAATCTGAAGCCAAAGACTGTGACTTGTTCATTTTTGTATTTCTAGAGTTTGGGATAATGCCTGATGCAAATAAAGGCTCATAGATGTTGGTGGGATTATTGAAGAATTGATAGCCTTCAAAAGTATTGCCACTTAAAAATAAGATTCAGTGTCAACTGCTGATTCTTTGATTTGTCCATTTATATTTAGCATTAGTGATGCCAGGTTTGATGCAGCGCAAACATGTGGGTTCTTCAACTCAACCTTGAAATAATTTTTCAGAGTTACCAGCAAAGTTTCAAAACAAAGTTTGTTAGAGAAAGAAGAGAGGAAAGACAGGGCAGGTGAAAGTTTTGTACCAGAAAGGCCTGGCACAGGCAAGTCTCTCTAAAAGGAAGGATTTTTGCTCTTAACTAAGAAACTAGATATATTTTTCCAACAATTGATATGCTAAAGAGGGTAGGACACACAGGTAATCACAACTCCAGAGACTGACATCTCTGGCTTCTGATGGGAGGAAAGTAGGGGAGGGGTGGTCTTTTTGGGACCACATTGTCTTTTGCAGAAGACCTGCTAGACATTTCCATTCCAAAAGTTCATGAGTTAAAAGGTGGTTTTGCTCTCATTTCTATGGCTTTGGTTAGTTAAGAAGTGGTATTGGGCTTTCCATCTTCTATAAGGAATCTGAAAGATTCTTAGTGATTATTATGGTAAGCCATGAATAAGCAACTTGACAAGACCTCATCTCTACAATAATAAAAATAAAAATAAAGAAAAAGAAAGAATGGTTGGGCTGTCCTATTCTTACATCTGATGAGGTTTTCTTTGGAGTTGTTTAGGGGGTGGAGTAGGCTGCCAGCTTGGCCTGCAGTAAAATGTAATTTTTTAAATGTCTGAAGGTTTCCTAAAACCTCCTATGGGAATTTTATCTGTCTAACCTGTGCTAGCTACCCTGTCTCACTAGTTTCTCAGGGAGAAAGGCAATTTAATAATTCAAATACAGTAGACAGCACACAATCCATATTTTCATGGATTTAGATACACCTGCAGTTATATAACTATGTGTAATACATTCATGGCACATGTAAAACCCAGCCTATAGGATGGGGAATAGGCCTTTTCCCAAAAGCTATTATAGAGTAGTTTGATTGCACATTCCTATCAAATGTACAAATATAGAACCGGTCATGGTAGCTCACACCAGTAATCCCAGCACTTTGGGAGACTGAAGCCAGAGGATTGCTTGAGCTCAGGAGTTTGAGACCAGCCTAGACAACATAACAAAACTTTGTTTCTACAAAAAATCAGTTGGTTGTGGTGGTATGCAGTTGTAGTCCCAGCTACTCAGGAAGCTGAGGTGGAAGGATTGCCTGAACCTGGGAGGTGGAGGCTGTGGTGAACCGTGATTGTGCCACTGCACTCCAGCATGGACAACAGAGTAAGACTCTGACTCAAAAAAGCAGTACAAATATAAATATTAAAAGATAATTATGGAGAGTGAAATTAGCAGAAAAATAAGAGATACTTTAGTCTTCCTGTTATACTTGGCACACATCAAAGTTTCCAAATGTCTTGGTAGGTCAGAGCTAGAAATTTTTTGAGATTATGACTCCAGAATGTATGTGTTTGGAAAATCCCAAGTTGATTCCCAAAACTGTTTTTAAATTTTTTGGAAGCAGATTTTCCCAGAATCCAACTCTTTCTCTGCTTCATCTCCAAGGCTGCCACATACTCTGGGTTGGCATATTAGAATGGCCTTCTAACCAGTCTTTATGTCTCGGCTCTGGCCCCTACACTTACTTTAACTCAGCAGCTGTAGCGATCCCTAATGAGCAAAGTCAGATCTTTCACTCTGTTTGAAATGGTGCAACAATTGCCACTTCCCTTAGAGCAGCAGTCCTCAACCATTTTGGCATCAGGAACTGGTTTTGTGAAAGACAATTTTTCCATGGACCAGAGTGGAGGATGGTTTCAGGATGATTCAAGCACATTACACTTATTGTGCACTTTATTTCTAGATCTCTCGCATGCGCAGTTCACAATAGCGTTTGTATTCCTATGAGATTCTAATGCTGATCTGACAGAAGGCGGAGCTCAGGTGTAATGCAAGCAATGGGAGTGGCTAGCAACTATAAACACAGATAAAGCTTTACTCACTAGCTGTCACTCACCTCCTGCTGTGCGGCCTTCTCTAGCAGGCCAAGGACTGGTACCCTTGCCTTAGAGAAAAAGCCAGTGTCCTTACAGGGCCTGCAGGGTTCCTAGTCTGACCTCATTCCCACTGTCCTCATCCTGCTCGTTCTAAGGCAGGCAAACTGACTCTGTGATGTTCCAGGACATGATCTTCCTTGCTCCTTCACTTCCTTCAAATTTTTGCTTTAAACTGCCTTCTCACTGACACCCACCTTGTCCTCCCTATCTAAAATTGTAAACAGTCCTTTGTCCCCATTCTAGTCAATCTGGATCAGTTTTGCCATATTTTTTCTCCTACCTGCTAAAAGCTGTAAACTCTATTTTTTTTTTTTTTTTTTTTTTGGAGTTGGAGTCTCACTCTTGTCGCCCAGGCTGGAGTACAGTGGTACACTCACAGCCACTGCAGCCTTGACCTGCTGGGCTTAGGTGAACCTTCCACCTCAGCCTTCCAAGTAGTTGGAACTATACACACACCACCATGTCCGGCTGTTTTTTTTTAAAATGGTGATTTATTGTAGAGATGAGATGCCCAGGTTAGTCTTGAACACTCAGCCTCAGGTAATCCTCTCGTCTCAGCCTCCCAAAGTGCTGGGATTATAGGCTGAGCCACTGTACCCGGCCAAAGCTGTAAACTCTTATTATGCTACCTAGGTTCTTGATATAGCTGCTAGAGTTAAGATAAATCACATTTCTAAACTGTTATTCATAATTCTGAATCTGGGTTTAGTTGCCAGCCGGTCACTGTGATAACTGCTGGGGATTGGTACTTTCACAGGAAAGTGTGCAAGGTCAGAGAAGCTCTAGGAATGAAATGGGAAGATATTAAGGAGAAAGGGCAAGGGAAAAATTCAGAAGCTGTAAGCTCTGAGTTCTGGTGGTTAGATGAGCAGAAGTTTACAGATCAGATAAAAGCGGCATGCTGTTCTATGTAAATAAGAATAGTTAAAAAGGCACAGAGATGTGGAACCATCCTGAGTCTAGATCACAGATGTGAGGTATAGCTTGAGAGATGAGTGCAGGTTGGGGTGGGGGTCACATGGCAAGCACCAAGGTTGGACCAGTAGATGGGGCAGGATCACAAAGAGCCTTTATATTCTATTAAGAAGTCTGGACTTGGGTGGGGCACTGTGGCTCAAGTCTGCAATCCCAGCACTTTGAGATTGAACTTTCGGCCACTATGCAGGCACGCACCATCATGCCTGGCTAATTTTTGGATTGATTGTAGAGACGAGGTCTTGCCAAGTTGCCCAGGTTGGTCTCAAACCCTGGGCTGAGGTGAGAGGATTGCCTGAACCCAGGGTTTGAGACCAACCTGGGCAACTTGGCAAGACCTCATTTCTACAATCAATCCAAAAATTAGCCAGGCATGATGGTGCGTGCCTGTGTAGTGGCCGAAAGTTCAATCCAAGAGACCACCAAGAGCCAATTCCGATGAAAGTTCAAGAGGGTTTTTATTTGCAAGCTCAAGCCTGGACCTCTGTCGACAACCGACGCAGCAGAGTACACCCAGAGGTCCTGACTTCCTTAAGCAGATGCCTTTTATGCTTTTACACAAAGGGAGGAGGA
>NW_007249269.1:134982-139626 GCF_000164805.1 Carlito syrichta | reverse complement strand
TGGCTGTGCTATTGTCCACAAGCTGATTACATATTTATTGGGTTATAGCATGCTCTTAACCTAAGTTTATGGTATACTCTATTATGGTCCTTTCACCTGTAGTTCCCGCTACTTGGAAAGCTGAGGTGGAAGGATGGCCTGAGCTCAGCAGGTTGAGGCTTCAGTGGCCATGAGTGTGTCATTGCACTCCAGCCTGGGCGATAGTAAGATTCGACTCAAAAAAAAAAAAAAATGAAGTCTGGACTTGATCACACAGGCCACAGAAATCAATGACTAGGGAAGGAAAGATCATGCATGTGGTTTAGAAATAATTTCCTACAGGATTTGTGGGGTGGATAGGACAGGAGGTAACAAGGCAAGGATCCTGGCAAGGACCTGGCATTCAGCAAGGGCAGTAACTATGCAGACAAGAGAGTTAGGAAATAAAATTGGCAGGTCTTAGCAACCTGTAAATGTAAGAGGGTGAGAGACTAGAAGGACCCCAGGATGGATTTCACTTTTTTTTTTGAGTTGAAGTCTTGCTCTGATGCTCAGGCTGGAGTGCAGTGACATGCTCGTGGCCACCGCAGCCTTGACTTGCTGAACTCAAGCGATCCTTCTGCCTCAGCCTTCTAAGTAGCTGGAACTACAGATGTGCTCTACCACGCCCAACTTATTTTTTTATTTCTTGTAGGGACCAGGTCTCACCAAGTTGCCCAGGCTGGTCTCGAACCCCTGAGATCAGACAATCCCCTCGCCTTGGGCTCCCAAGGTGCTGGGATTACAGGCTTGAGCCACCTCGCCTGGCCAGGATTTCACTTTCTTCTGGGTTGGGTAGGTACATGAGAGAGGATACGCAAGTGGAAAAGATATCTAAGAGTAAAGAGGATAGTCAGAATGACATTTGGTTATGTTTAAAATATGTAATTTTTGAGTTTCCAGTGATGTTGTCTAGAGACAAGAGAGAGGTTATACTAGAGGAGAGATTTAGGAGTTAGTAGCTAGGGTTTGGATCCTGGAGAGAAGAGGACTGAGAGAACAACAACAAGTGAAAAATGGACTGAGGAGGGAGCTGAGTCTGAGTGAGACAGTAGGAAATATGAGAGAGAGAGGGTTGTCCCAGAAACCAAGGGAGAAGCTCAGAAGGAGCACTTGGTGGGATGGTCAAATGCTACAGAGGCAGGAAGGGGACATAAAGGTATTCATTGGACTTTGGGAGATCATTGGAGACCTGGAGATGGGCATGTTCTGTCACAGTGGGATTGAGGGTGTGGAAAAGGTAACAAACAAATGTTTCAAAGTGTGCATCACTCATTCAAGCAACTTTGCTGTAAAACAAGCAAACAAAACAAACAACAACAACGAAAAACAGAGACCCCGAGAAGAAGTCAACTAGAGAAGAAGGCAGAGAGCATATTCTGGCAGAGGATGGGAATAGAGGAAGGAGGGTGAACAGACCGCAGGTGCTGAGGGGAAGGGGAGCATGCGGGGGGCCTTGATGATGCCTGATCGGAGGACACAGTTTTAGCCTCTTGGTTTGTGGTGATGTTTGGACATGACTATAACATATCTAAGAAAACTGAGATCCAAATTGTTCCCCTATGGGGGCGGGGAGGGGAAGTGGCAGGGGTGGGGAGAATGTTGTAAAACTGAATCCTTTAAAATGTTTAGGTCTTTTTCGGGTGAAATATCATCACTCTTAAGATAATTGATGTTTTGCTTTCTAGCCAGTCAATGGTTCTGTCAGAGTTGTACTGAATTTGGCTTGTTCTGAAGCATGAGTTCGAGGAACCAGCTCTTCTCTGGTGTCCCACTAAGGTAAAGGATCTGCCTTGAGTTCTGTTTTACACTAGAATCTGTGAATGCAAGTCATATTTCTCTGTTTAGAGGAAGGATTATATTGACCAGATTGGCCAGGCGTGTATCAGTGAAAAGTAAAGGAAGAAATCTTCCACGTGGAAGTTTGAGAAGTCACAATAAGACATACGAGACGAAAACTCAGTTTCTTAAGCTCTATTTTGATATCAAACTACAGAGGATTAGAAACATTAACATTTCTCTATGCAATAAGCGAGGGTGTACATGAGCATTCTCAGTCATAATTGCTGACATTACTGAGATATTGCATTTAATACTGGCTTACCAAAAATGTACTTGATGCATTAATTACAAAACTCAATTCTGGAACATAAGCTACGCCAAAGAAACAAATAAAATAAACATTCTTATCAAAAAGTGCAAGATATTCATATATTTTGCCTTTCAGATCGGGCAAGATTTGCTGGAAAGATGACATCAGTCCTCTAACTTTGATCTAGTGACGAGTGTCCTTTTGTTCTTATTTATTGGTTTGGTTTGGCCTAGCATAGTCCCTGCCCTCAGGGAGTTTCTATTATAAATTGAAGATGAAAAGAGGCATTTAGGGCAACTTTTCTCTTCTTTTTTTATTTTTTTGTATGAGGAGCAGAGGGATTTTGTGTATGGGAGAGGGAACGCATTTACATCCATTTCAGGATGTATGTATATGTGTCTGTCTGTCTATCTATCCATCTGTCTTGTCTAATTGTGAGAGTTTAAAAAGTACAAAATTACTAAATGTTGTCCAAATGAAGCCCATAGTTGCCTCTTTCCAGCTCCCACTCCCCATTGAAGAAGAATGCAGCCATAGTTTAACAAGGTCAAAACTCCAGCCCAGGTCACATGTTTTGCAATGGGGAGTTGGCTGAGGCATGCACAGTCTATGTTTGGGTCATCACCCCTTTGTGTGTCTCTGTTCTAAGCCACTGGATGTGAGAAAGCATGCATCTTTTTTTTTCTTTTGTTTCCTTTTTTTTTTTTTTTTGAGTTGGAGTCTCACTCTGTCATCCAGACTGGAGTGCAGTGGCCGCTCCCGGCCACCACAGCCTCGCCCTGCTGGGCTCCAGCAGTCCTTCCGCCTCAGCCTTCCAGGTAACTGGAACTACAGGCGCGCGCTACCACGCCCGGCTCCTTTTGATTCATTGTAGAGATGAGGTCTCACCAAGTTGCCCAGGCGTGTCTCGAACCCGCGGGCTCAGGCAATCCACTCACTTCAGCCTCCCAAAGGCGTGGGATTACAGGCTGAGCCACCGAGCCCGACTTTTGTTTCCTTTGGATTCACTGCCCATCCAGCTCCACCCCAGGATTCAGGAGAGAAGGTATCTCCTTACTTATTTCCTCCTTCAATTTTTCATTTTTATTTTTTATTTTTTTGAGTTGGAGTGCAGTGGCACACTCACGGCTACCCCAGTGCAGACCAGCTGGGCTCCAGCGATCCTTCTGCCTCAGTCCTCCAAGTAGCCGGAACTACAGGCACGCGTTCCCACTCCAGCTATTTTTTGATTTATTGTAGAGATGAGGTTTCGCCAAATTACCCAGGCTGGTCTAGAACCCGTGGGTTCAGGCAATCCTCTCTCCTCGGCCTCCCAAAGTGCTGGGATTATAGGCGTGGGCCACGACGCCCAACCTCCCCCATGCTTTATAATGACTCTTTTTTTGTTTGAGTTGTAGTCTCACTCCCTTGCCCAGGTTGGAGTGCGGTGGCACGCTCACGGCCAGCCCAGCGTCAACCTGCTGGGCGCTGGCAATCCCGCCTCAGCTTTCCAAGTAGCCGGAACACACCCGGCTACTTTTTTTAAAAAAATTTATTGTAGAGAGAGGTCTCGCCAAGTTGCCTGGGCTGGTCTCGAACCCACAGGTTCAGGGAATCCACTCTCCTCGACCTTCCAAAGTGCTGGGATTACTGACTGAGCCACCAAGCCCAGTCTAATTTCTCATTATTATAACAGTCTTGTAACTAACGATTGCAGTTTTGCTGTTATACCTTATTTACTGTCTTTTAACTCTTTCCCATTGCTTGTAAATCTTTGGAATTCAACTTAGCTGAAACATCCAAACCCTGGCTAAATGTGTGTGTGTGTGTGTGTGTGTGTGTGTGTGTGTGTGTGTGTGTGTGTGTGTGTGTTTAAAGTTAAAAAAGACAGCTGGACTCCGTGGTTCAGCACTTTGGGAGTCCAAGGCGAGTCGATTGCCTGAGCCTGCGGGTTCCAGACCAGCCTGGGCAACTTGATGAGCTCTTGTCTCTACAATAAATGAAAAATGAGTTGGCCACTACATGCTTGTAGTTCTGGCTACTTGGAAGGCTAAGGTGGAGATGGCCGGAGTCCAGCAGGTCTATGCTGGGGTGGCCATGAGTATACCACTGCACTCCAGCCTAGGTGACGAAGTGAGACTCCAACTCAAAAAATAAATAAATAAAAATAATAAATTAAAGAAGCCAAAATTTCACTTTTAATTTAGAATATGCTGCATAAGTTTATTAGCTCTTTCCCTACTTTCTTTTTTGTAATTTAAAAGGAGGGTCACTAATACAACTTAATTTAGACACAGTACTAACTTTTCTCAAATGCAAACTCATTCAATATTAGGAATTTATTTTGACTTGAGTGTGACTTTGTTGATTAAGAAATGCACAATTTTTGCCTGTAGTTCCAGCTACTTAGAAGGCTGAGGCAGAAGGATCGCCTGAGCCCAACAGGTAGAGTCTGCGGTGGCCGTGAGTGAGGTACACACTCCAGCCTGGGCAACAGAGTGAGAATCCAACAAGGAAGGAAGGAAGGAAGGAAGGAAGGAAGGAAGGAAGGAAGG